>NW_024081524.1:443808-584487 GCF_003009895.1 Hyaena hyaena | reverse complement strand
GTTTTGGTTTTCTTCTTCAATATTATTTTGGCTATTCGGGGTCTTTTGTGGTTCCATACAAATTTTAGGATAGTTTGTTCTAGTTTTGGGAAGTATGCTGGTGCAATTTTGATTGGGATTGCATTGAATGTGTAGATTGCTCTGGGTAGTAATGACATTTTAACTGTATTTATTCTTCTAATCCATGAGCATGGAATGTTTTCCCATTTCTTTGTGTCTTCTTCAATTTCCTTCATAAGTTTTCATCATACAGATCTCTTATATTTTGGTTAGATTTACTCCTAGGTATTTTATGGTTTTTTGCGCAATTGTGAATGGGATCAGTTTCTTGATTTCTCTTTCTGTTGCTTCATTGTTGGTGTATAAAAATGCAACCGATTTCTGTACGTTGATTTTGTATCCTGCAACTTGGCTGAATTCTTGGATCAGTTCTAGTGGGCTTCTGGTGGAGTCTGTCAGGTTTTCTATGTAGGGTATCATGTCATCTGCGAAGAGTGAAAGTTTGACTTCCTCTTTGCCAATTCTGATGCCTTTGATTTTCTTTTGTTGTCTGATGGCTGATGCTAGGACTTCCAGCACTATGTTAAACAGCAGTGGTGACAGTGGACATCCCTGTCGTGTTTTATTTATTTGTAGCTGGGAAATCTGGTTATATGCTTTAGACTGTCCTTTGTCTATTGGATTTTTTTTTCCTTTTCTTTTTTCTTTTTTATGTATTTTTATTTTTATTATTCGCCTTCCTTCCTTCCTCTTTTCTTTTTTCTTTTTCGTTTTCTCTTTTGGTTTGTGTGTTTGTTGGATTTGTCTGTGCATTTGTTCCCTGTGTGTCTGTTTTCTTTTCCAGGGCTACCTCAAGAAACAAGCCAAGGTACACATGGTGGAGAGACCCAAATACCACTACGAGTAGGAAAATAAAATAACCAAGGTCTTAACAAGAGAGACTAAGAGGCACCATTCAAAGAACACCTTCTGAACGGACAGGCCCTGGACAGTCAAAGAGCCTTCTTTGGTACAGCAGCGCTCACAGGTGCAGAGTGCAGATGCATCCTTTAAACAAGATCTGCCCGAGGCACCTGGGTGGCTCCGTCAGTTAACCATTCGTCTCTTGATTTCAGCTCAGTCCGTGATCTCAAGGTTTGTGAGATGGAGCCCCGCCCAAATCAGGCCCTTGCTGTCACGCGGACCCTGCCTGGGATTCTGTGTCCCTCTCTCTCTGCCCTTCGCCTGCTGTGTGTTTGAGCATACTCTCTCTCTCACTCTCTCTCTCTCTCTCACACACACAATAAATAAATATTTATTGTTAAAATTTTAAATAAATATGTTCAAGTCCTAACCCCCGGGGACCTGTGAGTGCGACCTGATTTGAAAATAAGGTTCTTTCATGGGGCGCCTGGGTGGCTTAGTCGATTGAGTGTCCGACTTCAGCCCAGGTCATGATCTAACAGTTTGTGGGTTCGAGCCTCGCGTCAGGATCTGTGCTGACAGCTAACTCAGAGCCTGGAGACTGTCTTCGGATTCTGTATCTGCCTCTCTCTCTGACTTTCCCCGGCTCGTGCTGTTTCTCTCTGAATCTCAAAAATAAATTAAAAAAAAAAAAAAGCATTAAAAAAAAAGAAAAGAAGGTCTGTTCAGTCAGAGAAAGACAAATATATGACTTCACTCCTACGTGGAATTTAAGATATAAAACAGATGAACATAAGAGAAGGGAAGCAAACATAATATAAAAACAGGGAGGGGGACAAAACATAACAGACTCTTAAATACAGAGAACCAACCGAGCGTTGCTGGCGGGTTGTGGGGGGATGGGCTAAATGGGGGAGGGGCATGGGGAGGGCACTTGTTGGGATGAGCCCTGGGTGTTGTACACAGGGAGGAATCACTGGAATCCTGAAAACACTGCTGCACTGTATGCTAAATCACTTTTAATTCGGGGCGCCTGGGGGGCTCAGTCGGTTGAGCGTCCGACTTCAGCTCAGGTCATAATCTCATGGTTGGTGGGTTTGAGCCCCGCGTCGGGCTCTGCGCTGACAGCTCAGAGCCTGGAGCCTGCTTCGGATTCTGTGTCTCTCTCTTTCTCTGACCCTCCCCTGCTCGCGCTCTCTCTCTCTCTCTCAGAAATAAATAAAACGTTAAAAAAAAACTTTTAATTATAAATATTTTAAAAAGATAAATAATAACTAATAAATTAAATACATAAATAAATAAAAAGAAAAGAAGGTCCTTACGGGTGATTAGGTTGGGGTCACGAGGGTGGGCCCTACCTAATCCGGTGTGACGGAGTCCCCATCTAAGGGGAAATGCGGAGGCTCGGAGGATACGCACAGACGGGAAGACGACGTGAAGGCCGGGGACGACGGAGGCAGAGGCTGGCGCAGTGCGGGTGCCAGACATCCGAGCCCGGCGCTGCTGGCCGCTGGAAGAGGCGAGCAAGGACGCCACCCAGCGTCCCAGAGGAGCGGGGCCCTGACCCCCTCCCCCCCTCCCCCAGCCTGGAATACTTTGTTACAACAACCCTGGGAAACGAACACCTCCACCTGAGGCAGAAAAGCTGTGACTACTTCCCGCTCAGTAACTGCCAGGTGCTTTCTATTCAAGGAGACTTTCTTTTTTTTAATTTTTTTTTATTTTTTAATGTTTTATTTATTTCTGAGAGAGAGAAAGAGAGCATGAGCAGTGGAGGGTCAGAGAGAGAGACACAGAATCTGAAACAGGCTCCAGGCTCTGAGCTGTCAGCACAGAGCCTAACGCGGGGCTCGAACCCACAAACCATGAGGTCATGACCTGAGCCGAAGTCCGACGCTGAACCGACTGAGCCCCCCAGGCGCCCCTCAAGGAGACTTTCTAAGCCGCGAGATTCGTGATGCGAAGAGAGGTAATGCGGGGAACACGGAAGGAAGCGTCCGCGCCGAGTGCGCTCCCGTCAGCATCATGTATGCACTGATAAGGCCTGCACGCAGGTCTGCTGTTACACTGCATGCTCCTGTGCCCCACCCAAGATTCCTCTGGTGAGGCCCCCACCCCAGTGCCGCTTGGGGTCTTGGAGACGGGCCTTTGGGGAAGTAATTAAGGTTAAATGAGGTCACAGCGTGGGGCCCGATGGGACAGGATCAGTGTCCTTATGAGAGAAGGCTGTGCTGTTTGCCTGCTCTGCCTCCCCTCGAGCTCGCTCACAGAGGAAAGGCCACGGGACGACACAGGGAGGAGGTGGCTGCCTGCAAGCGGGGAACCAAATCCGTCAGAACCCTGATCTGGGACCGGTAGCCCTCCAGGCAGTAATTTGTCACGGGCCCCACGCTGACGCACCTGTCCATCCGGAGCTCTCCCAGGCAGGCCCGCCTGGGTCTAGAGCAGCGTGTTTATAGAGAAACTACTTCAGCTACGTGCACCCAGAACCTGAAGCAGGATATGGGAGAGGGGGGGTCAAAATGCAGACTCCCCAGCCCCCCAGGAGGTCCTGATGCAGCGGGTCTGGATGACATGTGGTGTGTCTGCAGTTAACCAGCCTCCTGCCCAGGTGATTCTGAGGACGAGCTCTCCCCAGCCCGCTTCAGCCAATGGCAGAGTAAGAAAAAGGATTCCAGGAAGGACATGCATGGACTGTGGGGCTTCACTGCTCTCAACCAGAGAGGGTGGCCTCCTTGCCAGCCCCCACTGTCCCCAAGAAGCCCCAGGAGGCCACCAAGGAAGAGAGAATCTTCCATGTTTTCCACTATCCTCAGCAGGAAGCTTTCACACTGATCACAAGAAGGCTGCTGTACCTCCCAGCATCATGTCTGTATCCCAGGCAGGTAGAAGGAATGCTCTCTCACAGGAATTCTGCCTGCTGCTTTGAGCAGGAGACCCTCATCACCTGGCCAACCCCAGTTGCAAAGGACGCTGGGGGACTAAATGTTTTTACGTGAGTATATTGCCAACCCAAATGAATTTGAGGGTTGTTTTTTAAAGTTTATTTATTTTGAAAGATAAAGACAGAGCCCAAGCAGGGGAGGGGCAGAAAGAGACAGAAAGAGAAGATCTCAAGCAGACTCCACACTGTCACCACAGAGCCTGATGTGGGGCTCGATCTCACAAACCGTGACATCATGACCTGAACCAAAATCAAGACTCAGACACTTAATGACTGAGCCACTCAAGTGACCCTGAATTTGAGCTTTTGAAGTAAGTAAGAAAGGAGAGTAGCTATGCCCCTGGCATGGTGGCCACGGGTCCATTCTCAGACACATAACAGATTTAGTTGCTATTATGAATGGGATCGTGGTTTCCTACCTTAATTTTTAAAATTTTTTTTAATGTTTTATTTATTTCTAGGAGAGAGCGAGTGAGAGACAGCGTGAGCAGGGGAGGGTCAGAGAGAGAGGGAGTCACAGACTGAAACAGGCTCCAGGCTCCGAGCTGGCAGTCAGCACAGAGCCCGACACGGGGCTCGAACCCACGAACCGCGAGATCATGACCGAAGCGAAAGTCAGACGCTTAACCGACTAAGCCACCCAGGCGCCCCTCCTATTGTAATTTTTAGTTATTGTTAGCATAAGAAAAATTACTGATCTTTATATGTTCAACTTACAATCAGCGCTCCCCTAATGTACTGATTCTAATTGTCTATCAGGTGATTCATTAGTGTTTCAAGTTTAACAATTATAACATCTGAACATACTAACAGTTTTGTTGCTGCCTTTCCAATTTGTATTTGTTTTCTTGAAATTTGGCTAAGATATATAACAGAGCAGCAGTGACTTGACTTGAATTTTGTTTTATCATTAAAAACGGCTTTCTGGAATATATTCTTTATCAGTTCAGGGGGTTCCCTTCGATCGTTTTCTAGGTGTTCATATGATGAAAGAATACAGAGGCGGGGGAGGGTAGCATCTATTGTGAAAATCATGGCTTTTTTTTTTTTTCTTCATTTAATTTAACACAGTTAACCACACTGATAAATATTCTTTGCTGAACCAACCCCACTGGCTCAAGATGTATTACTCCATTAATAAACTGTAGGATTCAATTTGCTAATATTTTCATTATGGTTTTGCATCTATATTCATAAGTGTAACGGGTCTTCGGCTTTTATCTTATTCTTTCCTTGTGCAGTTTGATAATAGGGCTTTTACAAGGCTCATACATTGGGTTGGTTAGCTTCCCGTATTTTCCTTCACTCTGGAACAGTTTCTCCAGGCCCAGTTACTTGTTATCCAAATACTTTCCAGCACTCACCTAACGAACTATGTAGACTCAGTGCCTCTTGCTTACTGTTCTTTGTCTATCATTTTCATTTATTTTACGATTGTTTCTCTATTCACGTTTTCTCGTGTTTTGGGGTCAAACTGGATTTTTTACATCATCTTAAGAAGTTTTCAATGTCAGCTACTTTTTAAATGTGTTAGTATAAAAACCCTCAATTTTTTCAGGGGCGCCTGAGTGGCTCAGTTGGTTAAGCCTCTGACTCTAGCTCAGGTCATGATCTCACAGTTAATGGGTTCCACCCCACCTTGGGTTCTGTGCTGACAGTACAAAGCCTGCTTGGGATTCTCTCTCTCCCTCTCTCTCTCTGCCTCTCCCCTGTTCATGCTCTCTCTCTGTCTCTCAAATAAATAAATTTAAAAAAAATTTTAGGGCACCTGGGTGGCTCAGTCAGTTGAGTGTTCAATTCTTGATTTCAGGTCAGGTCATGATCTAGAGGTTCCTATGCGAGGCCCCCATAGGCCTCTGTGCTAACAGTATAGAGCTTGCTTGGAATTCTCTCTTGTGTGCACTCTCTCTCTGCCCCTCCCCCCATGCAGCCATGCTCTCTCCTTCTCAAAATAAATAAACTTTTAAAAATTATAAAAATAAATAAATAAAAAGTAATATTCAATTCTTTTTTAGTTTTTAAGGATTAAACATATCCAGAGATCTTTTCTGTTTCTTTATGATCCTTGTTTATGTATGCTTACTTTCTCTTACTGATTATAATTGCCAAATGTTTGCCAATTTTCTAGTCATTTCAAAGAACTTGGTTTTGATGAACTCCGGTGGACTTTCCGACTTTCTGCTCTTATCTTATTTCCTTCTACTTTCCTTAGATTTGTTTTCTTGTTGCCGTTTACAGTCTCTCAAGCTGAAAGCTTAGCTAATTTCTTTTCAATCTTTCTTGTTTTCTAATAAATATACTTACAGCTGTGAATTCCCCTGTGAGGACCCCCTACACTTTATCTCACAACTTTCTATGAAGAACCTTTACAAGTCATTTGGCTTTAGGTATTTCAATGACCATTTTGACTTTCTCATTAAAATGTGGATTATTTAGGGGGTGCCTGGGTGGCTCAGTCAGTTAAGCATCTGACTTCAACTCAGGTCATGATCTCATGGTTCATGGGTTCGAGCCCCACGTTGGGCTCTGTGCTGACTACCAGCTCAGAGCCTGGAGCCTGTTTCAGATTCTGTGTCTCCCTTTCTCTCTCTGACCCTCCCCTGCTCACACTGTCTCTCTCTCTCTCTCTCAGAAATAAACAAAACATTAAAATAAATAGATAAATAAAATGTGGATTATTTAGAAGGTATGTTTTAATCCCCCAGTGTATGCAGGGAACATTCTGCCTATCCTTCTGTTGGTAGCTACTATCTTTGTTGCCCCCAAAGAATAGGATTCGATGACTTTAACCTTGATAAACTGCATGTCTTTCTTTGTTGACTGGTACCTGGTTAATTTTTGCAAGTTTTCCTACGCGTTTACAAAGATTGAGTACACTCAGCTGGGTGTAGAGTTAAATTCTTCAAATCCTTGATGTTCCTATTAGTGACTCTTTTACTTGATCTGTCCATTTTTGAAAATGTTGTTGGTTTTCTGTGGCTGCCATAACAAACTACGACAAATGTAGTGGCTTAAACAAACAGGAATTTCACCTCTCACAGTCCCAGAGGCCAGAAGACCAAAATCAGGGTGTCGGCAAGGCCGCACTCCCCCTAACATCCCGGGAGGCATTCACCAGGTGCTTCCTCTGGCATCTGGTGGCCCAGCCCTCACTGGACCCCACCTCGCCCCACCCCTACCTCCATCTGGTCCACACCACCTCCCTCTGCTTCTCTTGAGTAGGACACTTGTGACGTAGGACCCACCTGATGATCCAGGAGACATCACCTCATGGCTCCTAACATAATTACATCTGCAAAGACTTTTTACTAATAAAGTAAGACTTGGGCATTCCAGGGACCAGGACACGAACATGTTTGCAGGGCCACCATTCTGCCTGCTGCAGGAGGGGTGGGTTAAAATCTCTATCCTTCTGGGTTTGACAATTTCTCCTCCTGATCCGAGGACATTTTACTCTACATATTACATTTTCGTACACAGCTCAAAACTATTCTACCTCCTTGGTGCATTTTCACTTTTATTAACATGAAATGTCTGTCTCTGTCCCTCTTAATACCTTTCATCTTGAGTTCTAATTTATCTGCATGAATATTGCCACATTATCTTTTCAAATTAATTTTAAAACTTGCAGAGTCAGTTTGTTTGATTATATTTCATTTTTATATCATCACGACTGACAAATCTGGGCTTATCTCTGCCATTATGACGTATTTTTCCTCCTCACCCTCTTTCTCTATGTTTCCCTTGACCCCACCTTCCCTGAATCTGACCCCCATTCATTCCTCTGCATGGCTGAAACCACAGCTGCGGGTGTTTTCAAGTTCAGTTATGACTTCCAGGTAGGTTTAGGTTATATGAAGAAAGCTGTAAATCTCCCCCAAAGTGCACATATCATGCTTGTTTCAAATATGAGCTCAGAGAGCGATGTGAGTGACCAGTTACATTCCCATGTTGCCAAGACCACCATTATTTCCAGCCCCGCAACAAAACCGCCTGCTCATTAAGCTATTTCAAGAAACTCGCTATTTTAAAATGCATCCAGTCACACCGCCCTTTCGTCGAAAAATGACAATAATGATAATAACAAGGTCTGAAGTATCCTGCAGACACAACCAGAGAACACACATTAAGGGGAAGCTGTGGAAGGTGCTCAGTGTCAAGGGCAGCAAACAAAAGCCACAGAAGCCCTGTCATTTGAAACTGTCATGCTCTGCCCTTTTGTTAACCAAGCTGTGGCTGAGCCGACTCTGAAAAGGACAGAGTTACATAAGGGGACCAGTGTGCTCAGAGGGAGCGCGACCACGGAGCAAAGTGCATTTCTTCACCACCCAGTGCGTATTCTTGGCTCCATTCACCTGCAGCTGCTGAGCTAGTAAAAGCGGAGAAAAGAAGGAACACAGTGAATAAAGACAGAAATGAAAGAAGAGAGTGCAGGGAAGAGAATCTCCAGATGAGGCAGAGGCATTAGAGAGAAAAGGGATTTATAACCCAGAGAATAC
Source organism: Hyaena hyaena (assembly GCF_003009895.1). Lineage (NCBI taxonomy): Eukaryota > Metazoa > Chordata > Mammalia > Carnivora > Hyaenidae > Hyaena > Hyaena hyaena. The sequence goes on along the minus strand of NW_024081524.1, from coordinate 576,141 downwards.
ACTTGGCTGGGGCTTTCTCACATTTCTACTGTCTGTGCTAAACTCATCTGGGTTCAAATAAAAGAATGCTCTGTCCCAGTCATTATTCATGTTTCTTTGAAAGGCAGAAATTCCAGCAGAGGCAATTTCAGTGGGAACTGAACTATTTATTTCCCGGAGTCTTGCTTACGATGGTCGTGTCCAGGCGAGCACAGAGACCCAGCACACACAGAGAGCGGGGCTGGCGTCCTCTCTCCTGCGAGCCCGAGGAGGGCTCTGCCTCAGGATGAGGGCTGGTTATAAAACCTCTGCAAGGCCAAGGGCAGAGGCAACACCGCCTGGCGAGGGAAGCCATAAACCAGACGGAAAGACATCCTCCGCCCCACACTTTCCCAGAACATATTTCCAGGTCTGGGGTTTAAATCACTCTATGAACCAGTTTCCGGATCTGTAAACGGGTGACAGGACAGCCACAAATTCATAGCTGCTGGAAGGAAAAGGCCCATAAGGCGAGGAGGCAAGCCAGCCGCGGGAAGTGCGCGGTGGGCACACAGCCCAGAGGCCGGGCACCCCGCAGCCCTGCCCAACGGCAATAAGCAAGGGCCTCAGGGGCCGGAGGAGAGCGAGGCGCTGGGCCGTGCCCGTCACCCCAGGCACCTGAATGACCGGGGCGGGACCTTTCTCATGATGTTACCTCCAGCCAGGAGACCAAGGGCGAGCTCACCCGTGCCTTCGGTGCACTGGGGGCAGAGGCACTTCTTGCAATGGACGGTCCATCTGATTCCAGGAACTCTCAGCAGACGACAGAGAGGAGGGGGTCAGGGGTGCTCGCTGCCTGTCTTCAACAGGACCAAGGAGCTAAAGCCACACGGCACTGCTCTCTCCAGTGCCTTCCAGGGAGATCCTTCCAGCACCTTCTCTCGACTGCTACGGGAGACAAGGCTGTATATGGTGTCTTCTAGTCTTTCCACATGTCCACACCCTCCTTTGTGCCCCCCCACCCCCCGCCGAAGTCGGGGCCCACGTGTGCTCTCCCTCTGGCTGTGCCTTGCCAGGGAAGTCACCCCCTCGACCGTGACTCCAGGGCTGTGCCATCTGCCCCTTTCCAGGGGACTCATGGTCCTGGGCCCCTGTGAGGGACATCAGACATTTGAACCAGCTAAGCATCACCCCCCTTCTCTAGCAGAACCCACGTCTCCACCCGGGGAGTCCCCCTCCCACCCACCGCCTCTCTGGGCCCAGCAGACACAGGTGCTGGGGGGGTCCCTGGCCTGCCCCGCCCCCCAACTCCCGCCCCTCTCCCTCCGGAGCTCCGAGGAAGCTCACAGAAGGGGCCTAGTTCTCTGCCGCCCCCACCCCCACCCCAGCTGGACGCAGAGGCAGGGGGGCCCCGGACTCTGCAGGGGAAGGAGCCTGGGTGTCTGAGTCACCCGAGGGCCTTCACCGGGCTTTTGCAAGAAAGCAACTACCACTAGGTGCAGCCGTCGAGACGCGGGTGTTTCCTTGGTACAGGAGCCAAAGCTGCCGGGGGACTCTAAGGTCAACAACCAAGACGCCGGAAAGGTCACACGCGGAAGGGTGGCCGGGTCTACGGGAGAGAGCGTGTCCAACTTCGTGTTCTGCTTGGCTCCGAATGTTCCACAGAGATCCGTCTCCGGGCCTGCTGGGGTCTGCGTCCACCACCCCCCCTCCCCGCATTTATCTGAAGTCACAAACCCACAAGCGTCCCGCAGTCCAGGCTCCTGGGGGGAGGGCCCCTTCCCACAGCCCCACCCGACGCCCGTGCGGGCAGGGGAGCCGCGGGACGTGCTGGGGGGGCCTCGGTGGGGAGGGCGGGGCGCGGGGAAGGCCCCCCACCGGAGCGCGGCCCAGGCCCGGCTCTGCCCACACCCGCTGGGCCTCCAGCCGCGTCCCGCAGGGTCTGAAGCCGGCGCCGCCCTCCCGCTGAGCTAAGCCTCAGGCCCACCTCCTGCAAGGACCGCACAGCCGGCCTTGGCCTTGGCCTTGGCCTTGGCCTTGGCCCTGACCGCCGCCCCTGTGACGCCCACTGCCCTCCTTCCAGTCCCTGTCTTTGCCAGGAGGGGCCCCTCTGGTGTCTCCAGAAAGAACCTTCCCTGACCTTGGTGGCAGACGGCGGCTCTGCCACAGCCCGGGTCACGTGTTCTGCCCCCTCCCCCCCCACCGCATCCAAGGACCCCATACCCTAAACACGGGCTGAGGGCAGCCGCATGGCTGCAAAGGAGAGCTGGTTGTCCGAGCGTTCTGTTTTTTTTTTTCCTTCTTTCTTTCTGCACATTGATTTTGCACCCCATGACTTTACTGAACTTGTTTATCACTTCCAACCAATTCTAACAGTCTGTTGGGGGCATGTTAGGGCTTTCTATACATGGTGTCATGTCATCCCCATGCAGTGACAGTTTGACTTCTTCATTGACAATTTGGAGGCCTTTTATTTCTTTGTCTTGCCTGATTGCTCTACAGGTACTTCTGTAAACATTTACTGAGTGCCTACTGTGTGCCGGGGGAGCGCAGGTGCCCCAGCCCCATGGGCGGTGAGGCACTGTGTCCCTCCCTCAGGAGCTGAAGTCGTGAAGGACACCGGGGAAGGCAGTCACAACACAGGGAGCATGAGTTTTATCAAAGTCCCACACAGGGTGGGAAAGGGCTGGTTCAGGGTGACAACAGCCGTGGGGGATGGGGCCAAGACCCCACACAGACAGCCGGTCCCCACGTCATGTTCAAGGTGTCCAGGCTGGCCACCTGTCACCCCTCTGCCCTGCTCTGCATGGTGGATTCAAACAGTGCAGACCCTGGTGGGACTTGGCCATGTCCTTGGCCAGGGTCTGTGGATGAGGCCTCTGTGTCTAGTCCACACGCGGCCGCCTCAGGTCCCCAGGCCAGGGGCACCCCCCACTTCCTGGGCTGCCCACGGAGCTGGGTCCCCGCAGACCCACTATTTTTCGAGGCACCCTGTGGGTAAGCAATGCCAACTTGCATAGGAGAGTGTCCCAAAGAAAGCGAAGCTTCTCAAACCAAGTGGGATACTTGCATGAAATTAATAATAATAAATTCCTAGGGAAGTGAAAAGACATAAAATACACAGCTAAATTTTTTATGATTAGCCTCAGTAGACATTAAAAGTACTCTATCGAATTTCCATAAAAGTTTCTAAACACTGTTCTGCCCTTCCCTCACTGCGGAAAGTCACAAGCAGTCCCTCCACCCTGAGAGTCGTGTGGCCCCAGACGCCAGGCCGGCAGAGTCCATTGTCCCCTCACTCCTGTGTGGTCCCCTGGCTGCTCTCAGGGTCCAAGGAGCTGAGTGGTTGAGACCAGCATTTCCTACCTGGCCCTTTCCAGAAAGATGTTACCTGCCCTGTCCTAGACCATCTCGGGGGACACTGTCCGCCCTTCCCAGCACCTCTGCTCGCCTTGAAGCCATGGCGGCTCACCTCATTCTCCATGAACAGTGACAACTTCACATCAATAATGACAATAAGGGGCGCCTGGGGGCTCAGTCGGTTAAGCGTCCAACTTGGGCTCAGGTCATGATCTCACGGTTCCTGAGTTCGAGCCCCTCATCGGGCTCTGTGCTCACAGCTCGGAGCCTAGAGCCTGCTTCAGATTCTGTGTCTCCCTGTCTCTCTGCCCCTCCCCTGCTCGAGCTCTGTCTCTCACTCTCTCTCAAAAATAAATAAACATTAAAAAATTTTAAATAAAGAAATAAAAATAAAACAAGAATAATAACATTGAGATCACATGCACTGACTGCATCAGGCTCCTTGGGCTGCTGTAACTAATTACCACACACTGGGTGGCTCACAACAACAGAAATTTCCTTTCTTCCAGTTCTGGAGGCCAGAAGTCTGAAATCAAGGTGTTGGCATGGCCGCACTACCCCCTCTAGGGGAGGATCCTTCCTGCTCCCCCAGCTTCCTGGCTCCCTGTGATCCTCAGCTTCTGGCCGCCCCACTCCAAACGCTGCCTCGTCTTCTCCTGGTCGTCTTCTCTGGGTGTCTCTCTTTCCTCTGCTGTCTCTCACAAGGGCACTGGATTTAGGACCCATCTAGATCACCTAAGATGCTCTCATCTCAAGATCTTCAGCTGAATTACACCTGCAGTGACGCTTTTTCCAAATAAGGTCATATTCACAAGTTCCTGGGGTTAAAACATGGACATATCTTCTGGTGACCACCATCCAGCACACTACCCCAGGTGTTTGCTCTGTGCCAGCCGCTGTTCTCATGCTAATAGCAGCCTCACAGTACGTTTATGAAGAAGAACTATTGTTGTCTCCAAAGTTAACTAGGGAAGAATGAAGTTTGGTCAGCAGAGATAGTGGGCAGATGTAATCCAACGCATCGCTAGCCCATATGGTACTTTCCTGCAAATTATTAAAAGGGATCCCCCCCTCCAGACTTTCATCAAGAAAAAAAATCATCATGATATACCAATCTTTGTTAGAACAAGACAGTGACTGCCACCTGCTGGAAAACTTGAGTAAAATACACAAATCTGCACAGTCTGTGATGTGAGGGGTGCTCCTTGGGAATGGGCGCCATCATGCAACGCACAACCTGCACAACTGTACAGAGCAGCTCTGTGTTGATGATGAGGCCAGATGAGCAACAGAGGCCAGGCCAGTCAGAGAAGCAGGATCCAAGGGTATAAGGGGACCTCTGGATAGACTGAATGGTGCTGATATCAGCCTCTGGTACTTTAACCCCTAGTAGAGAAAAGAGATAGGGAATGAAGCAAAGGCACAAGCAAACACATCTTTTTCACAGACCCTGTGGTCTGAAAGGCTCTGTTCCAGGAGAATGTGCAGTGTGCCTGCCCCCTGCACACCACTCCCTGGCTGTCCCCTGGGCGCCTGCCTGCCCCCTGCACACCACTCCCTGGCTGTCCCCTGGAGTGGCGCCTACCTTCAGAATGCATGCACAAACCCAGAGTCTCAGACGCAAGTACAATAGAGTCATAAGAAAAACAGAAGCTTTCAGGCTGTCTATCTATTGACAAGCCCAGAATGTAAACTGCCTGAAGGCAGGGGCCCTCCACATTATACCCTTTTCTTCACTTCACGAATGTAACTTCTGCACCATCTGTGGACCCGGACAAGCAGGGCACTGTCCCAAGTCCCACCCCAGGACCCCCACTTTGAGGCACCTTCCTCACTATATCCCGTTCCTCTCCACTGGCTGAGCCTGGCCAAGGCTGACTGCACCTTGCCGGCACTGCGGCCCAGACCCACACTGCCCCAGTGAACATTTCTCCCCTCTGTCTCCACGTCTCCGTTTAGCCCCCTCATTCACCTTCATGTGGGGCCGACGAGATGCCCTAAGGAGTTCTCTGTTACGCTGGACCATGGCCAGGATGGCGACTGGCCAGCAGATTATTCCCACAAGGTGGCGCCATGTTCGTTTCAAGGGTTAGGGTGACACCAGGTTGCTGGAATGCGGCTGATGGGCTAATCTTGGAGATTCTCACTCCTGTCAGATGCAGACAAGTTCAGGGCTCTGAGCTCTCAAAGGGTCACTTATGACCCTTGAACTTGAGCTGAGTGTGCATGTCTGTGAACTGACTCCTATTTACTGTGAATTACTCCTGTGTTCCCACCGCAGTGCAGCCTCTAGTCCATAGCACCGGGGGCGGCTGTACCCTGGCATGGAGGAGGGTCACACTAGCTCCTCTTCAGGCTCTCTGCCACAGGTCAGGCAGTCCTAAGGGTGGCCACCCCCTCTCCTCCTGGGGCTTTTCAGACCGTTGCCCCATGACACCATGGAGTTTTTCCAGTGTTCCCGCCCACCTCCAATCAATGTGGTGACACAGCACTCTTCTGGGCCAGTCTTTTGTTTTATGTTATTTATTTCCTGTTCAATAAATGTTTTGGAGCACTCTTTGATTCACAGCAAAATTGAGTAGAAAGTACAGAGTTCCCATATACCCTCCCCCCAACACACACAGCTCCCCCCGTGATCAACATCCCTTAAAAAAATTTAAGTCTTTCATTAATATTTTTTCATGAAGGAAAATGGAAGGTACTCTTCACAAATGGGTGCAGAAAATCAGGAGAATGGCTGAGCACTTACAATAATTCCCATGCACAACCATGCACATGCCCCGTGGCGGGGGCACACGGATGCTATTTTTATAAACTATTAGGTTCTTGGAAATTCAGGATTTGTCCAGGTTCTCAGTTATCTGAGAATACCTAATGGATTGTTTATGGGAAATCTCAAGGAGTCTGTCCACAAAACTTAAGATTGACACTTTTACAGAAGTGACAGTAAATAGAGTGAGAATCTTTGGTCGCTGTACTTTCCTGGGTCAGTGTAAGCCCCAGAGGATGAGGGGCGGGGCCTCTGCCCCCAGTGGCCACTCTGCTCACGCCATGCCTGGGTGCAGTCAACACGGAGAGATCCCGTCCTACGTGTGCAGTGGTTGGTGTACAAAGAGTTCAGGACCGGGGTGGAAGATACACTGCTCTCTCTGTCTGCTATAAAGTGGGTACAGTTGATATGACCAGAAGCAAATTAGCATTCAAGTTCTACTGCTTCCTCCGGGTAAGGTTTGTATTTGGGCTCATCATTGACAAAGCACGACGACCACCTTGTGAGGGTCCCTGGAAGATACTGGTCCTGGACGGCATTATCCATGACACGATGTCATGACTCAGCGTGTGGCCAGCCTTCAGGGAATGGACTGGGGAACTACAGAGGCAAGATAAGCGGTACCATTTCCGCACAGATCGGATCCAAAGAGCCACGGTGTTATGAGTAACAGGTGGGAGACCTGGAACTTTCGAGGAAGGGTGCCTTTGGTAGTAAAGATGATCAGGAAGAGATGGTGGAGGGAAGGAAGGATCATCACAGGCACTGATTGGAGAATAAGTTCGTATCTCTTTCCTACCTATTATTCTAAATCTTCATTGATAAATCAATATACCTCAACGGGCCCATACATTTCACAACACATTTTTCGATCACACTGTTAATATGCACAGGAGGCACAAAAGAATATTTGCCTGGGATCCCACACAACCTAGGGGAGACCCTGGTAAGGACCACAGTAAATACCGTGGGGATGAGGAAAAGAAATGAATGGGCTCTCTCCTGCACTGTTGATGGGGATGCATACTGGTACAGCCACTGTGGAAAACAGGGCGGGTGTTCCTCAAAAAGCTAAAAATAGAATTACCGCATGATCTAGTAATTCTACTACTGTGTATTTACCCAAAGAATACAAAAACACTAATTTTTTTTTATTTTTTTTAAATGTTTTATTTATTTCTAGGAGAGAGAGAGACAGCATGAGCAGGGGAGGGTCAGAGAGAGAGGGAGTCACAGACTGAAACAGGCTCCAGGCTCTGAGCTGGCAGTCAGCACAGCCGACGTGGGGCTCGAACCCACGAACCGCGAGATCATGACCCAAGCGAAAGTCGGACGCTTAACCGACTAAGCCACCCAGGCACCCCACAAAAACACTAATTTGAAAGGATACATACACCCCTATGTTTACTGCAACATTATTTAAATAGCCAAATTATGTGTCTACTCACTGATGAATGGATAAAGAAGATGTGGTTTTATATATATATATATGTATATGTACACATATGTATGTATGTATATGTACATATACATATGTACACACACACACACACACACAGTGGAATATTTCTCAGCCATCAAAAAGAATGAAATCTGGCCAGTTGCAGTGACATGGATGGAGTTATTGAGTATTATGCTAAGTAAAATAAGTCAGTTAGAGAAAGACAAATACCATAGGATTTCACTCATGTGTAGGATTTAAGAAACAAATGCACAAAGGAAGAAAGAGAAAGGGACAAACCAGGAAACAGACTCTTAACTATAGGGACCAAACTGATGGTACCAGAGGTGAGGCAGGTGGGTAGAGGGATGGGTGAAGTAGGAAATAGGAGTTGAGGATTAAGGAGTGCACTTTCTGTAATGAGCACCAGGTGTTATATATATTGTACACCTGAAACTAATATAACACTGTATGTTACCTATACTGGAATTAAAATTAAAAATGCATTTTTTAAAAAAGAAATTACTGCCCTCAGACATGAGAGGGGAAGCAGGAGTGTAGGTCAGAAGGAAAAGGCAGAATGGGATAAAAGGAATGAGACTTTTTTTTTATAATAAAGGATTGATGGTATACTTTGCATTTAAGAATAGTTATATTGTCCCTACGTCTCACATTTTGGACGGAAAAGAAGAAAACCAGCTCTATTACTTGTCAGAAAGTAAGTACATTGAGATTTAGAAAGTATACACATGGCAGGAGCATTTTCTTTGCTAATAACATACCACCAACCTAGCCAACATAACCAATAGAGACATTAATATAGGTTTAAACAAGTGTATCTCCTAGGCAGATACTTAAATTCCTTTAATTTTACATTAGGATATAAAATCGCTCATTCTAATGGGTTAGTAAATGCACAGTCCTTCAGAAGCCCCATTGACAAAAACACAACATAGGCAGAAGGAAATATACTGTTATTTCTGCTCTGGCTGTATTTCCATTTCCTAATAACAATAATGAACTTGAAGCATTGTATTTGCATACAGATAGGTCTAGAGTCCTGTTTTGCTGCCGCTGTACAGTTAAGCATGTCACTGATGTGCACTTCCCAGCCTCAAAACACAATTTAATGGCCGCTTTATGGAGAGTCGAATTACAGCAATGTGTTTAAGCATTAGGGCTGTGGCTTTTCCAAAAATTGCCGGCAACAGGGCAAAGTTCTATGGCACATAAAAGTCAATCACAAAGGTCTGAGCTGTTACAGCTCACTGACTATGGTTGTTCTTTAAGTGTCTGAATGTCCCCATCCGTGGTATACTGCCACCCATTCCATTTCCCTGACGCGATTCAGTCCTTCCTCCCCCACCCCTTGCTCGCACATGTACGAATGACTGCTGGGGCCGCGCACAGCCCTGAACACGGGTACAAACACGTCATGCACAGACCCTGCCCTCTAGCAGCCCGGAGCCTACTTTAGGCTGCCTGGAAGACTGACAAATGCAACACACTGGGAACGCTGGGGCGTTCCAATCACCATGACAACACAGAGACGGAGCATCTGCCACTGACCGTTTGAACCAAACGTTTGTGAACATGAGTTCAATGAGCAAACATCAGCATGGGGCACAATCGGCGGCATCTCCAACAGGTGTGAGTACAGAGCTGCTTTAAAAAAAAAAAAACAGGGGCGCCTGGGGGGCTCAGTTGGTTAAGCATCCGACTTTGGCTCAGGTCATGATCTCCCCATTCATGGGTTCGAGCCCAGTGCTGGGTTCTGTGCTGACAGCTCAGAGCCTGGAGCCTTCTTCACATTCTGTGTCTCCCTCTCTCTCTCTCTGCCCCTCCCCTGCTCAGGCTCTGTCTCTCTCTGTCTGTCAATAATAAATAAATGTTAAAAACAAGTGCACAAATACATGACTTCCTCAGGAAATAAGGGCATAGTAGCAGGTGGTAAGGCTCAGCTGAAAGACAAGGCAAGCAGATGAAACGTGAAGGCCAGATGATGATGTACATTCTTTAATGTGAAGCCAAGAGGTTCACAAGCAACTGAGGGCCACCCAAGACGCCATACTGGTTTCGTTGGTTGATTGGTTGGTTGGTTGTTGCTATTGTTTCTTTGCACAGGAACAAAGAAAAGAGATTTAAAAAAGAAAAGAAAAGAAAAGAAAAGAAAGAAAGAACAGAGGCAAGGAGATCACCTAAAAGGCCATCATTGTACTTAGGCATAGACCCCAAGTTCTGAATGAAGGCACTGATAGAACCCGGTGCATGGCTTTGAGTGACATTTAAGAAGAGAACTCACCAGGGCGCCTCGGTGGCTCAATGGTTGAGTGTCTGACTTCAGCTCAGGTCATGATGTTGGAGTTCATGGGTTTGAGCCCCACATTGGGCCCTGTGCCGACAGCTCAGCACCTGGAGCCTGCTTTGGATTCTGTGTGTGTGTGTGTGTGTCTCTCTCTCTGCCCCTCCCCCGCTTGCATACTGTCTTTCTCTGTCTCTCAAAAATAAATAAACACTAAAAATTTTTTTAAAAAAGAAGAAGAAGAAGAGGGCTCACCAAGGGCTTGGTGCCCAGATGTGAGGAAAGAGAGAAACAAGTGCCCACAAGGTTTCTACCTTGAGCAAAGAGACAAGAGAACCATGTCATTTTTTTAAATTTGAGAATGTCAAAGGAAAAACAGAATTGGGGAGCAAGTGGATCAGAATAATGCTTACTTTACACATAACTTTGAACATCCATTGGAGAGGTCCGAAGGTCAAACTGAGGCAAACTAGCTGCAGGTGTGGAATGTGGCAGGTGCCCAGAGGTGGGGAGAACACCCTCTGGAGGGAGCAGTGGTCTTGCCCAAGGCAGCCAAAGTGGAGATCCCAAAGAGGGAGACCAGGTTCAACACCTTCAGGAAATCCGGAGGATAGAGCCAATGAAAGTCAAGTGTTACCGACAAAAGACTAAAGCCAGGAGAACGCATCGGGGCCACGGGCCTTCCCGAAAGGGGGATAGAAGCCAGGTCACAAGTGAAAGGAGGAGGTGCCAGAGCCTAACTCAGGGGGAGGAAAGATCTGAGGTTTGCTTTATGGAATAGGGAGTGAGTGGAATGAGCTCGACTGAAGATGATCACCTAAAGCGCAAGTGGAAACCCAGGTCTGGAATTCCAGATAGAAGTCAGAGACACAGGGATGCCTTCAGTAATTTGCACAGTACTTGAAGACAAGGCAGGCTGGACACAGCGAGGTATCACCAAGGGTTAGCTTGGCCCCTAGGAAAGCATTCAGGGAGCCCCCACCTTGGAGAATTCCCTGTACTCAGCGCTGACTCCTGGCTGGGCAGCCCAGAGCCTCATCTGTGCAGAGTGTCAGAGGGTGTGGAGCTGGGAGGCTGTCTCTTGGTAAGAGGCAGCGATATATGAACCAAACCCAGACTTACCAATTCACAAAGTGAAATGCAAATGTTTAGTGTGGTCATTGCATTCTCTCTGAGTAAAGGAGACCCTTAGGAGGAGGTTATTGCCTGGTGACAGGGAGGCAGCCCCCAGGAGCTATGCGGTCCCCTGGGATGGTGGGAACCCCTGGCCTCCAGGTCACCCCCATCCTGCCCTCCCACCTGGGCATGCTGGATGGGGCCCGTGAGCACCTGTCAAAACATCTCCTTTCCCTGGTCCCTCCCTCCAAGGTCTCTTCTCTCTCCACCAAGTCATGCTCCCTAAATCCTACCCTGTTTCCCCAGCTTCACGAATCATTAGTGCTCCCTCGGGCCAACAGAATGGAGCCCAAGGCTTTCACGAGGCTACCGGGATTGGCTACACCCTACCATTCCAGACTCCAGACCTCCCATGCTGTCGCGCACATGTGAGTCACTAGAGAAGGTAGCTGATGTGTCTTTGACTCCCACCTGCTCTGCAGCCCTGGGTCCTCGTTTCTGTGTGCCAGTGGTGGTGGTTCACACCAGGCGAGCTCATTCTCTGCCCCAGGCACGGAGCGAAGACCTGAATAGCTATCTGACCATCTGATCCACTTCTAGTGTTATCTATGCTTGGCTCTGGGGAGTGGGTTCCCTCATCAGATTCATTTACAGATGTGCAAACAGAGGCTTGAGGAATAAGAAACTTGCCCAAGGCCAAATGACTATCAAGCAACCGAGTTCAGCCTGGGAACCCAGCCCTGAGCTTGGGGCTACACTGTCAAAACGTCTACCTTCCCAAGGCACTTACATGGCCCGCACTGCAGATGTTTGTTTAATCCATAGGTTTACATTTGTGCTATGAAAAAAAATGTGGATTAGAATTGTGAATGCAAGACCTTAAAATAAAATGTTTATTTTAAAGACCAAATGTTTTCCTTTATTGTAAAATGAGATCTTCAAGACCGCTTTCCTAATTTTAAAACCCTCATTTAATTTACTCCATCCACCATCTCTCTGGGGATGTAAGACTGCATTTCTTCTCAAACATTCTGTCATTCAAGGTGCCCAGCTGGCTCAGTCAGTAGAGCACAGGACTCCTGATCTCAGGGCTATAAGTTCGAGCCCCAATCTGGATGCAGAGATCACCCAAACATTGTGTCGTTCAGACTGCTTCTCTCGCAAATCCTCAAATTAGTGTGAACTGACGAGGCTTTTTATGAAGAGCGACCATCAGCAGATATACAGCATCGTGTAGGTATTAAGCAAATCTACTCCAGGATTTGCCTTCCTGGGGGCAGAGGATGGCTCTATCACAAAATTGCTGGGTGATTTTAGGCAAGTTAATTAAGCTCTCTGACCCACATTTCTACATCTATCAAATGGGGGTGATCTTCATAGCCTACCCACCCTCTAATGGTGAGGGACACAGATCATCTGGGTGTAGGGCGACACAGGATAAACACTCAAGATACCAGCCATTACCGTTCTACACTGTGTCCTAAAGACACTGCTAGAATATTTTGTTTGTAGGGACGTCTGGGTGGCTCACTCTCAATGTTCGACTCTTGATTTTAGCTCAGGTCATGACAGAGCATTCGTGAGTTCGAGCCCCCATCGGGCTTTGCACTGACACTGCACAGCCTACTTGGGATTCTCTCTCTCTCTCTCTCTTTCTCTCTCTCTCTGCCCCTCCCCTGCTCGTGAGCAGTGCACACTTTCTCTCTCTCAAAATAAATAAGTCATTTTCTTTAAGGAGAAAATTTTATTTGTATTTTAAAATGAGATGTGAGCTGTCTTTGTTTTAATTCTATTTAAGAAATTTAAGAGGCACATGGGTGGCTCAGTAGGTTAAGCCTCTGAATCTTGGTCTCAGCTCAGATCTCGACCTCAGGGTTGTGAATTCAAGCCCTGTGTTGGGCTCTGTGATGAGGTTGGAGCCTCCTTAAAAGAAATTGCGGGGGGGGGGGGGGGCCTGGGTGGCTCAGTGGATTAAGCGTCCAACTTCAGCTCAGGTCATGATCCCGCAGTTGTGAGTTTGAGCCCTGCGTCAGGCTCTGTGCTGACAGCTCAGAGCCTGGAACCTGCTTCGGATTCTGTGTCTCCCTCTTTCTCTATGCCCCTCCTCTACTTGCTCTCTGTTTCTCTCTCTCTCTCTCTCAAAAATAAACAAACATTTGAAAAAAATTTTAAAGAAATTCTTGGGGAAATTGGTAAAAAGTAAAATCAATTCTAAAGTAAAATAAAAGAAGGTGCTTGCTTGGAGAAATGGCCAACCCTTTCATTCCCACCCCTGCTGCTCTCTGGGAAGAAGGGAGCCACGGTGCATCTATGCCATAGTCAGAGGCACTGACTCATCGCTAAAAGCGAGTAGAGCCCAGGACTCTAAATCCCAAGTGGTTCAGACAGTCCCACCATTTTCTAAACATTGCACCAACACCATGAAATACTTTAAAATCAATAAAAATGGGCTTGGAGGCAGAAGGCAATTATTCATACATTATCTGAAAACAATATAGTAAAATATACCTTCCATTCAATGTTTAGGATTATACGTGTTACAGGTGAGTATTTATTTTTGGCCGCCTTTCCCCTTCTTTCTCTCTGTTGGCTCCAACTGTTAGTTTGGAGGGTCGGACAGAGTTCAGTTCTATAGAGAAAGCACTAACTGCTGAATGGGTCTGTCAGGCTCCTGTATTTAAGGAGATGGAATCGCATATTACAAGAAAATGATTGTTCAGCTACCTTTTCATTAACAATTTGTCTAAAAGGAGACAGACTTAACTGCTTCCATTGGAATTGGGATGCAACAAAGGGAATGTGCTCCATAAGGATTATGTCATACTTCAAACATATGGCGAGCTACAAACACCAAGACAGCATACTCAGAAACTGTGGTGGGTTCACTGTTGTTTGGTGGCAGTTAAATTGAATAGCCATAAATACTACTAAAAAAAAAAAAGAAAGAAAGAAAAAGGAGCTTGTCATTATCTGTACAATCTCAAGTGAAATACTGTCATGATTTTCTTTTATATGTATTTTGGGTCCCTGGCACATCAAAGAAAAATTTCTTTGGGGGACTCACACTGAAGGTTATTAAGGACACATCAGCTACTAACTGCATCCCAGGTCAGTTTCCTCGAATGGCTTTCCATGTTCGAGCACAGACGGGACATAGAGAGGGTGGAGGGGAAACCTGAGAACGAGCCCAGGGCTCGTGCGAGAGGAGGCTTCGCTGAGTGCGCCCCAATCCAAGGTCCTGGGATGAGGTCACACGGGCTTGCTCCCATGTGCACAGAACAGTCCTGTCGCTCCCCATCCTCACCCCACAGGGCCCCACCTTTTTAACTCCCCACGTGATGACGTCACTTGAGATATTTTCAGAAAGCTCTGTGCTGGGGTTGTGTGGTCATGACTTACATGGCCAACAGGCCACAGCAGGGAAAAGCTCCTCACCCCCAACCGTGGTTTTAAGGGGCCCAGATTTACTCTGCTCTACCACGGAGACATGTGTCCACCAGGAAATCCACTCCTGCTCCGACACGGAAATATTACTCGTGAACACTCATTGTACATAATGTTCATGTGCTTGGTGCCAAAACAGCTGTTCTCCTCTCCTATTTAATAGAAAGAGGCCACTAATCACTGCAAAGGGAAAAAATATACTGGAAAAACAAAAAAACCAATGCCACATGGAACAAAAGAAAACCACGGAGGCCGTGCTGGGCAAAGCGGGCTCCAAGGGCCATGTATGGGAGAAGCAACGCATTGCTAGAGAGAAAGAAGGAAGAGGCTGTTTTTTAACGAAGTTTTAAAGATACTATGTTGACAAAGAAGAATGCAGATGAACAACAGACACGTGCAAAGATGCTCAACATCATTAATCAACAGGGAAGCGCAAATCAAAACCACAAGGAGATATCATCTCACAATAGTCCGAATGGCTAGTATCAAAAAGACAAGAAATAAAGTGTCAGTGATGACGTGGAGAAAAGGGAGCCCTCGTGCACGGCTGCTGGGAATGTAAATTTGGTGCAGCCTCTGTAGAAAGCAGTATGGAGGCTCCTCAAAAAATTAAAAATAGAGATTCCATATGATCCAGTAATTCCACTACTGGGTATTGACCCAAAGAAAATGAAAACGCTAATATAAAAAAGATATATGTATCCCTATGTTTACTGCAGTATTATTTACAATAGCCAAAGATATGAGAGCAACCCACGTGTCCATCGACAGACGAATGGACAAAGAAGATGTGGTACGTATTCACCACGGACTATTACTTGGCCATAAAAAAGAATGAGATCTTGCCATTTGCAACAACATGGATAGACCTAGAGGGTATTATGCTAAGTGAAAGAAGTCAGTCAGAGAGAGACAAATAATATATGACTTCACCCACATGTGGAATCCAAAAAACAAAACAAACAAAAAAGCATAAAGAGACCTATAAATGCAGAGAACAAACTGACGGTGGCCAGAGGGAAGAAGAGTCAGGGATGGGCAAAGTGGGCGAGGGGGAGAGGGAAATACAGGTTTCTAGCTATGGAATGAATAAGTCGTGGGGATAAAAGCCCAGCCTAGGGTCTACAGTCAATAGTACTGTAGTGGTGTTATCTGGTGAGAGATGACAGCCATGCCTGTGAACATAGCATGATGTACAGACTTGTCAAATCAGTATGTAGTACACTCAAAACTAACGTAGCATTGTGTGTCAACTAGACTTCAATTAAAAATATTACAATAAAGGAGCGCCTGGGTGGCTTAGTCGGTTAAGTGTCCGACTTTCGCTTAGGTCATGATCTCGCGGTTCGTGGGTTCGAGCCCCGTGTTGGGCTCTGTGCTGACTGCCAGCTCGGAGCCTGGAGCCTATTTCAGAGTCTGTATCTCCCTCTCCCTCTGACCCTCCCCTGCTCACGCTGTCTCTCTCTCTCTCTCCTAGAAATTAAAAAAAAAAAAATTACAATAAAATTTAAGAAAAAGGTAGTATGTTGACAGGACTGTTGTGAAGACAATGAAGAAAAACACTAGAATTATTGTTGTCAGCCCGTTAGGATAACAGATATTTTATGTCTACCCCTTAACTATCTGGGGATAGAATTCATGCAAGATATACCCTGAAACAACACCCACTACGATAACTACTATCAAAAACAAAAACAAAAAATAACAAATGTTGGCGAGGATGTGGAGAAATTGAAACCCTGGTGCACTATTGGTGAGAATGTACAATCACACAGCCACTGAGGGAAACAGTATGGAGGTTCCTTAAAAAATAACTATGGAACTACTACCATATGACCCAACAGTCTTACTTCTGGGAATATATCCAAAGAAACTGAAAGCAGGGTCTCAGAGATATTTGTATGCCCATGTTCATAGCAGCATCATTCAAAATAGCCAAGAAGTGAAGCAACCCAAGTGTCTACTGATGGATGAATGGGCAAGCAACATGTGGCCTATACATACAAGGGAATATTATCCCCATAAAAAGGAAGGAAATCCTGTCCCGTGCTATAACATGGATGACCCTTGAGGTCATTACGCTAAGTGAAATAAGCCACTCACAAAACGACAAATTCTGTATGATTCCAATTACACGAGGTATCCAAAGCAGTCATTTTCATAGACACAGAGAGTAGAATAGTGGTTGCCAAGGGCTGGGGGAAGGGAAGAATGGGGAGATGTGGCTCAATGGCTATAATTTCAGATTTGCAAGATGGAAACGTTCTGGAGATCTATTTCTCAACAACATGAATATACTTGGTACATGGAACTATATGCCCTAAAACGATTAAGATCGTTGAAATGTGTGTGTGTAACCTAACACAAACAATTTTTAAAATAATCAATGCCATGCTCTAATGGTAATAAAAGGGAGAAAATAAGTTCGTGATCAACGTGCACATATCTCAACACAGAAATGCTCAGGGAACATAGAGGATGTACTTCAGGAGTCAGGGCTTGCTGCTATCCTTAGAATCTCAGAAGAGACAGGGATGCCTGGGTGGCTCAGTCTGTTAAGCATCTGACTCTTGATTTTGGCTCAGGTCATGATCTCACCATTTGTGAGTTCAAGCCCCAAGGTGGGCTCTGCACTGACAGCTTGGGATTCTCTCTCTCTCTTTGTGCCCCTCCCCCACTTATGCACATGCACTCTCTCCCTCTCTCAAAATAAAATAAACAAAATAAAACAACAAAGAATCCTCGAGGACACAAAAGCCACAGGGGCAGGTGACAAAGGCGGTAACTTCCAGTAAAGTTCCAAGCAAAAGACCTACATGGTGGCTCCCTCCCTTCCTGGAAACTTCCCTTCCCGCCTGCGCACACGGAAAGCAGAGTTAGAGTATTTCCACCATGGAGAGTCCCCTGGCACATCTGCAAGTCCGGGGACGCTGCAGTCCTTCAAGGGGCAGCACCGGCCCAGACACTGCGGGACGCTAAGTGCTCCTAGACCAGTCACTCAACGCTAGCAGGGCCGCCCCCTACCCCGGTCACTCTTCAAAATGCCCCCTCCAATTTCCATAACGTAACACCCCCAGGGGAAAACCACCCCGGAGAAGCAGCGAGAGCTGCCAACTAAAAGCAAGACACTCAAGCAGAAAATGAAAGGGTAGGGCTCGGAGGTGGCTTTCTGTCCCCTGCCCTCAGGCCCCACCCCCAGGCCCTGGCCCCGCAAGATATTCAGATGTCTCAGATTGCAAGCAAAGACTCCTGTTGGCAAAGCTATCTCACGACAAAATTTAGATGTTGTGTTTCAATTTCTCTGGCTCTCAATTTATGCCCTCCCCCACACATGTCCCCATCGCAGAATTTCATTGACTTAGGACTCTTGAAAATAAAAGGCTTCGGCCTCAAAGGAATGAAGCAGTAATGGTGAAAATGAATGGTTGTTAGGGGCGCCTGGGTGGCTTAGTCGGTTAGGCGTCCGACTTTCGCTTAGGTCATGATCTCGCGGTTCGTGGGTTCGAGCCCCGCGTCCGGCTCTGTGCTGACTGCCAGCTCAGGGCCTGGAGCCTGTTTCAGTCTGTGACTCCCTCTCTCTCTGACCCTCCCCTGCTCACGCTGTCTCTCTCTCTCTCCTAGAAATAAATAAAACATTAAAAAAAGAAAAAGAAAAAGAAAGTGAATGGCCGTTAAAGCAGTGGGGGAACCGTTCTGGGTCTTCCTGACAATCCCCAAGTAATCTGGTGCCTGGAGCCACCCGCTCCGCCAGCCACTGGCCCTGCCCTGCACTGAACGCTCATGTTCATGTCCCTGCACCTTCGCTTTGTGACTGGCCTCCCCCCTCTACGGCGCTGAATCGAGCAGCCGCCTGCAGGCTGAACAGAGCTGCCAAGCGACAGCCTCTCCGGGCTCAGCTGGCCGCAGACACTACTGGGGTTCAGAGGAAAAAGAGGCAAAGGGCCTCAGGAGCAATTACATCAAGGGAAGAACAGGGCTCGGGGAGAACAGGGCTCGAACTCACGCACTTGTTAACATCTTAGCCACATGCCCTACATGTCGTAACGGGGCAAGAAGCTCCCCTCCCGGACTAAGGCCACGTATGAAGGATCTTTAGAGGTTTTCCTGCTGGCCAGCTCCTCCTGCATGCATGAGCTGAACAACTGTGTCCCAGCGCCCCAGGTGACCACGACTGCGGAGCTGACACCCCCGTCACTCTGCCCAAGCAGTTCCAGACAAGGATGCGGACGGCGGCAACAGGCAACTGACCACAGCACCTTCGAGAATCTGGGAGCGGCACACACCTAGGGCTGGCGGTAGGCAGCAAGAACTTCCTGTGGACTCAAATGCCTGAGTCTGGAGATGATTGGGGCAAACGGGTTTCATACGCCTGAATGACCGAGAACATTAGAAACTGTAAGCAAGTTTTGTGTCTAGACAGAGCCCTGTCTCCGAACTGTCAGCTGATATGCAATTTTCTACTTAGTGGAGCAGGTTCACAGAATTCGATTTGGGGGAAGAGGGGGTGATCTGTATTCTATTCAGTTTCCACAATAGCATTCAAATGTAGGCAGGGACAGAGGGATTTATCTTCCTGCAAATTCGCTCCCAAGGGGTCCGCTGGCTCGCGGTGGGTTCGGTGCTAGCTAGACAGGTGGCGGCACAGGCACCGGCCAGAAATTACAGCCGCAAATTGCCCTGGGGGCCCTCGGCGCTGATGGGCCCCTGTAATTGCAGACCCAAACCTGCTGCGGGGAAAAGGAGTAACTAACCTGCAAGGAAAAAAAGCCTCCGCTGCCCAGAGCCGGAAATCTTCGTTTCTGCTACGTCTCCTTGAGCTAAAACATTTTGCCATTTCTAAAATGTGGAGTGTGTCTTGCGGTCACATGGTACATTTTGAAGGGTGTTGCATTCTCCAGCCACACACACAGGCGAATACTGTTAGTAAATTGATGGTATTTTGCATCGGTGGTATCTTAAAATCTAGGAAATTCAGTAATTATCATGATTCTTTAGGGTTTTTTTAATGTTTATTTTTGAGAGACAGGACACAAAGTGCGAGTGGGGGAGGAGCAGAGAGAGAGAGAGGGAGACACAGAAATGGAAGCAGTCTCCAGGCTCTGTGCTGTCAGCATAGAGCCTGAGCCGGGGCTCGAACCCACGAGCCAAAGTCGGACACTTAGCCACTCAGGCACCCAGAGTAATTATCATGATTTAAAGATGTATTCCATAGAACAATTAGAAACAGAGAGCTAAGATGAGAGGCTAAACACTGCTTCCCACTCACATCCATGTCATCAAAGATCTTCTGTTCACCCTCAGCCACCCGCCGGCTCAGCCTCTGGAATCCCCAGGGAGGTAAGACCTTCAGCCCGAGGCGCAGCAAGAGTGAGCTCCCCAGCCAAGCCCTCCCCCGGCGGAAGCAGCGCAGCCCTGGTGCACTTAGGGTTCACCTATAGACCAAGCAGAGTCAGAAGGGTGGAGTCAAATCCTTGAGCTCAGCTTCCGTCCCATCTTTGGTTTTCCAGAAGGTGAGGCCCCCTGCCACACTGCTGGGCTGGGAAGCAGGGGGCAAAAGTTAAATGTGCAAGGGGGCAGTGTCTGTCCCGGGGCCCCTCCAGTGCCGCAGAAAGTGCAGCGGCGGCCCTCTCGTTGCACAGCCAAGCTTTGTGAGCATCCAGAGACAATGGCATATTTCTTAGAAGCAAGTGACCGGCCATGCTGGTCTTGGAGAGGAGGTCTCGGAGAAGTATGGCGATGACCTGGTCCTGAGATGGAGCCAGTCGGCAGGGAGTGGCTCACTACATTGAGGGGCGACCTCACACCCTCTTGTGGCTCGCCCTTCACGGCTATTGAACTCGGGCCCCCCAGCTTGGGCCCCGAAGTGTCTCACTAAGAAAGAACCAAAGAGGACAAATGGCAGAGGTTTCTTTTCACTGCCTTGAACCCAGAACTAGTTACAATTTTTTGTCCTGCCCATCCCAGGATTTCCCTGAGAAGCAGCTAAATGTGGAACCGGGTTCTGAGAGCTTGAGGAAGTACCACGAGCATTGCCAGCGGTGGCCGACAAACTGGAAACGGCCAGTAGTGACTTGAAAGCGGAGTCGTGGTGCCTCCGTTTAAGGAGCTGTTAATAGTCTGAGCGGTAACACAGGGAAGTTGAGAAATCTCCATTCTCCACGGGAGCCTGTGTGAGCCAAGCATCTGTCAAAACACCCGCAGAAGCCAGCTCTCAAAGTGGGAAATGAGAAGGGGCAATGCAAAAAAACAGACATCGTCAGGAAACGCAGTTTCACCGAAAAAAAAGCTAAAGGAAAACATAAGGCTAATATTTGAGAGCCTGAAAACTACACTGCTTCTCTGCTATTTTTTTTTTTTGAAGTAAAAAATTAAGGGACAAAAATCTACATTAAGTTTTACAAACCTTGTTTTTAAAATGCAATTCATGGCACAGTGTATTGAGGCAATATAAAAATATAAAAATCATGGGGCACCTGGGTGGCTCAGTCGGTTAAGCGTCCAACTCCGGCTCAGTTCATGATGTTGCAGTTTGCGAATTCGAGCCCTGTGTCAGGCTCTGTGCTGACAGCTCGGAGCCGGGAGCCTGCTTCAGATTCTGTGTCTCCTCTCTCTGCCCCTCCCCCACTCACACTCTTTCTCTGTCTCTCTCATTCTCAAAAATGAATAAATGTTTAAAAAATTAAAAATTAATAAACAAACATTAAAAACACACACACAACATAAATCAGCACATGCAAGCACATCTATGGCACACTATACTCCTAGGAAGAGGTGGGATCCTGGAATAATGAAAAGGCACTCGTTTGGGTAGAAGCCAACTGGGTGTTGAGTGATCCAAGGTCCTAGGGAAAAGCAGAAGCACAAGAAAGTACTTGGGGACAAAAGCCATCCACCAGCTAGGAGCTCCTAACTGGGTTGTCACTTAAGTAAGACAAGAATGTCTACATGTTAAGCCCTGAAATTTAGAGGTTTGCTTGTTCAGCAACGAGCATGGCCCCAGTGAACACCAGCTCTATCCCTACCTGGGCGTGATTTTAACAACGCTTCATGAATTCCCTGAGCGTCAGTGTCCACACCTGTAAGATGAAACTAATAATGCTCCTTTCCAGGTATGTAGTGCTAATTAAATGGAGAAGGGAATGGGGTTATGAACCTGGAACATTGTTAAGTCTTCAGTAAAGGTTTGGCTTTACTTGGTTTCTTCTGAGGAACAGAGACTGAGAATGGGATGCAGTGACTAAGAATGGGAGACAGTGAAGTAAATAAAACTTAAGAGCATCACTAATAACAGGAAAGAGCTTCCTGGAAACAGATATGAGGGGGAAATAAAAAAATTTTAGGGGTGTCTGGGTGGCTCAGTCGGTTGGGTGTCTGACTTCAGCTCAGGTCATGATCTAGTGGTTCATGGGTTCGAGCCCCACGTCGGGCTCTGTGCTGACAGCTCAGAGCCTGGAGCCTGCTTTGGATTCTGTGTCTCCTTCTTTCTCTGTCCCTCCCCAGCTCATGCTCTGTCTCTGTCTGTCTCTCTCAAGAATAAAATAAACATTAATAAACATTAGTAAACAAAAATAAACATTAAAAAATTTTTTTTAATATGACTTTCTTCCATGTAACAGGAGGCATGTGTTTCCAAGTGAACGTTCTTTTCCCTTGAACAGTTTTCAGTGTTGTGACAACTTGGAATTGAAATTGGACGTGAGGTAGGAAAACAAATGTTTATTCCTCCTCTGCTGTTTGTTCCCATGCTGTTCTTTCCCCATTAAACTGAGCATATCCTGGGAGGGCAGACAGGAACTTTCTGGAAGAAAGGCACATAAGCAGAAGTGATGTATGTCACTTCTAGGCCAGGTTCCTGAAACCCTGCATGTGCCCCCCCCACACACACATTCTTTCTCCTTCCTGCTGGTAGAAATGCCGAGGCTTAAGGTGACCTTGAAAGCCACACGTTGAGACCTGCAAGGCCACTGTCAGCCAAAGTCCCTGAGTGACCGCACAGAGCAGAGCCACCCCCCAGCCTGAACTGTTACAAACCACTGATATATTAAAAGCCTGGAGTCTGAAGTCTCTTTGTTACAGCAGCTCATGTTGCCCTGACCAATACAGACTCGCACAGCTTTGTGTCCCGTGCCTCCAGCAGAGCTGGGCTCTGTTACTGGGTCAATAATCGAAATGTGACATCTATATGTGGGAAGCAGAGCTACCCAGAATTGCTCCCAGTTCTAGGAAAAACAAAATAAAACCTTACTCCTTATTATGAGGGAAAAGGACCATAAAGAAATGAAAACACTGGAGTCAGCAAGTATCTGGCCAAGCCATCTGGAGTGTACATGCAATCTAGAAAACACCAATGTATGAAGTCGGCAACTGCTATTTCTCCTGCCAGCATTATTTCTCTTTAATTCAAGGTAAAAAAAAATTCCAAAACTCTTTACAAACCTCCCCTCCACCACTCAGCTCTGTGGTTGAGAGATACTGACTCCACCCTCCCGGCCTCACCCCCTGCCAGGTTTGTGTCTGACTGGCCTAAGTCAAATTGATTCTTCCATCCCCCTAGCCAAGGAGATTGATCTGGGCATGGTTTGGGGAACTAGGCCAGACCACAATGTCTGGCCAGGGTATTAAGACTGACAAGAATTGAAAGCATGAACTCAGTCCACTTCAGCGTACCCCAAGACAGCAAACGGTACAAAAGGGATTCCTGAGAAACTAACAATAGAACTCCCCTATGACCCAGGAATAGCACTGCTAGGAATTTACCTGAGGGATACAGAAATGCTGAGACATAGGAGCACATGTACCCCAATGTTCATAGCAGCAGTCTCAACAATAGCTAAAACATGGAAAGAGCCTAAGTGTCCATCAACAGATGAATGGATCAAGAAGATGTGGTTTATCTATACCATGGAATACTACATGGCAATGAGAAACAATGAAATCTGGCCATGTGTAGCAACATGGATGGACCTTGAGGGTGTTATGCTGAGCGAAATAAGTCAGGCAGAGAAGGACAAATATCATATGTTTGCACGTATAGGAGGATTAGGAGGAACTTGACGGAGGAACAAGGGGGAGAAGAAGGGCAGAAATGGTGGGGGAAAGGGAGAGAAGCAAACCATGAGAGACTCTTGAATGCTGACAAAAACTGAGGACTGATGGATGTGGGGGGGAGGGGGGTGATGGGCATGGAGGAGGGCACTTGTGGGGATGAGCACTGAGTGTTATGTGGAAACTAATTTGACAATAAACTATTTGTAAAATAAATAAATAAATAACATGTTAAATAATTAAAAAAAATAAAATGCTTGATTTTTATACTAAAAAAAAAAAAAAAGGGATTCCTGAGACACTTATGTGTATGAGAACAAAACTCCCCATGGGTTCCCTATTTGCTCAAAGAGGCAGCTGCAAATGGAAAAGTGGGTGCAGGCTTTGTGGAGTGAGCAGGCTAGCAGGTCAGGAAAGCCTGGAGCCCAGAATTCATCATTTTATACTACGCAGTCCAGGGGCCACATCAGCAGACAAGGCTCTCAGCACTTCCATAAAGAGATTACAGTACAGTTAGTCACATGCTCCGTGTACTGTGTCCAATGAGTCACTAAGCCCGTGGTAGGACCCGCCGTGGCCCCCACAATCCACTTCTTTGTGAAGATACAGATGGGCAACTCTCGTGCCCCACCACGTCCCAGTGCCCCCAATGATGCGAACAAGAGTCACTAGGACACAGCAGAGCATTGCAAAAAATGCTAATGATAATAACCCAAAACTAAATTAGCGTGTGCTATTAGTTATAGCATAGACCCTGACTTTGAATGGGTAGATTAATTAAATCCACCATGAGTACTTGTACCCCCAGGTCCCCTGGAGGATGTGAACTTCACTTACGAAGAGGTTGTAGTTATGTGGCCTTGCCAGCAAGACGCCACATCAAGTGTTCCCACTCAGATTTATCTCAGGGGAACCCACTTTCAAAAGTGTGTTCTTACTTCTCCAAAGAGGACATCCAGATGGCCAACAGACACATGAAACGATGCTCAGCATCCCTCCTCATCAGGGAAATACAAATCAAAACCACACTGAGATACCACCTCATGCTGGTCAGAGTGACAAAAATGAACAAATCAGGAGACTCTAGATGCTGGCGAGGATGTGGAGAAACGGGCACCCCCTTACACTGCTGGTGGGAATGTAAACTGGTGCAGCCCCTCTGGAAAACAGTGTGGAGGTTCCTCAAAAAATTAACAATAGAACTCCCCTAGGACCCAGCAATAGCACTGCTAGGAATTTACCCGAGGGATACAGGAGTGCTGATGCATAGGGGCACATGTACCCCAATATTCATAGCAGCACTCTCCACAATAGCTAAAACATGGAAAGAGCCTAAATGTCCATGAACAGATGAATGGATCAAGAAGATGTGGTTTATCTATACCATGGAATACTACATGGCAATGAGAAAGAATGAAATCTGGCCATGTGTAGCAACATGGATGGACCTTGAGGGTGATATGCTGAGCGAAATAAGTCAGGCAGAGAAGGACAGATACCATATGTTTGCACGTATAGGAGGATTAGGAGGAACTTAACGGAGGACCGTGGGGAAGAAGAAGGGGGGAAGATAGTTGGGGAGAGAGAGGGAGGCAAACCATGAGAGACTCTCAAATGCTGAGAACAAACTGAGGGCTGGTGGGGGTGGAAGGGAGGGGAAGGGGGGAGATGGGCATAGAGGAGGCACTTGTGGGGATGAGCACTGGGTGTTATATGGAAACCAACTTGACAACAAACTATGAAAGAAAAATTAATTAATTAATTAATTATTTATTTTTAAAAAGTGTGTTCTTGAGACCTTCAGCCCTGCAGAAGCCGCGGCACTTCTACAATAATGATGCCGTATGATCTGCAATACACACCAGGAGCCAGGGCGGGGGAGGGGGGGGCACTCGAGTCCAATATGGTGAGGCCAGCCCCTCCGCCAACATCATCCATCTCCTGAGGACACGGCTGGTGGAAACCGTTAGCTATGCCCATGACAATGAGTCTGTCATGAGAACTCTGCTTCCCAGTCCTTGCCCTCTCCCTGCCATCCAGGACATAGGAGGTTAAATAGTGAAAAATTTCATGTCTATCCCAAAACTCAGAAGGTGACCTCATTTGGAAAAAAAAAAAAAAAAGGGTCTTTGTAGAAGTAATTAGTTAAGGATCTCAAGACAGAACCATCCTGGAGGGGTGCCTGGGTGGCTCAGTTGGTTGAGCGTCCAACTCCTGGTTTCAGCTCAGGTCACAATCTCATGGTTTGTGAGATCGAGCCCCGAGTTGGGCTCTACGATGACGCAGCAGGATTCTCTCTCTCCCCCCCTTCACTCTGCCCTTCTCCCACGCTTGCATGCTCTCTCTCAAAAAAATAAACAAACATTAAAACAAAGAATCCTCCTGGATTTGGGGCAATCCCTGTATCCAATGACTGGTGTCCTCATAAGAAGGGGAGAGGACACAAAGACACACAGGGAGAAGACCAAGTGATGACAGAGGCAGGGATCAGAGCGATGCAGCCGCAAGCCCAGGAACCTGGGGCCACCCGATGCCAGGAGACTCGAGGATCCTCCTTTAGAGCCTTCCCTAAGTGCATCCCTGTTTCAGACACCTTGATTTCAGATTTCCAGCCCCCAGAATTCTGAGACAATAAGTTTCTGTTGATTTAAGCCTCCCAGGAAACTCATACCCAGGCCAGGGTAGGACCTTCCCAACTGTGGCTGCTCCCCAGCTGGTGCTGCCTTAGCCGGGCCCGTACAGCTCCCCAAACCCCGCTTCATCACACCAGGCCTCTGGGCCTCCCTCCTCTTTGACCTCCCCCCCAAAAAGCATCAGGAACCACCAGACAACCTCACCTCATACAGCTCAAAGAGCGCGTCCACATTCTGTAACCACACCACTCCCACCCAATGTCAGAATCAACCCCAGATCAACAAGGGAGCCAGGCAACGGGACAGTATGCGCTGAGCCACCCGAGGGAAGATGGATGCCATGAAGTCTGCCCAGTGTACATCTTCTCGCAGGATCTGGCCAGCAAGATCCCTCCGGAAACTGCACGGTGATGGCCCCCAAACCCCACGAGCGGTAGTGCAGTCCACACTTGCCTCTCGTCCACCTCTTCGCCCTGGAGAACGCCGTGGCCCACACTTCTTACCAGCTGCTCAACACACTTGACTCTCTGCCCAAATGGCCGTAAGCAGGTTTACACCAGTCATCACAGAGCTGGAGCTCTGGGATCCTGGCTCCTGGCAGTTCAGGTGGGGAATGCACCCGGGGGAGGGGAGGGCAGGGCTTTGGCATCCACCTCCCGAGGCGGCCGTGCGAGTGGTCCTTGTCACGCTGGCCAGTGAGGGCCGCCCGTGCTCCTACCACATCTGTCTGCCTCCTCTTAGGTTGAGTCCTGAGACTTGCGGCCACCCAGGGAGGAACGTGGCCGCGGCCCCCTGCCTCCTGGGTTCACACGTACGCACCTGCAGCACACAGGTCTGGAGGCTCTGCCTGGCACCTCAAGACACCTGTGCTGGATCCCCTGTGAATCTGGGCCGGGCATGCCCAGCACCCCCGTGTCTTCACCCGCAGCAAGTAAAAACAGGCTTGAGGACATCACGCTGTGTGCACAGAGCTGTCTGCCGCCACCGCCCCATCTCACAGTCCGCGGTCTGGTGCAGGGCCCTGGAGTGAGGTGCGAGCTACCACCATGTCTGGGTGCTTCTGTCTAGCACTCCCCCGGGGGTGCTCAGGCAGTAGCCATGGGTACAGCCCCAGCAGCTATAATCCTAGTCCAGGGGCTGAGCCTGTCCACCCCCACAGTGCTTTCCCCTCACCCTATTCCAACCCAGCTTGGATTTATTCTGCTGTCTAGACCTGCTAGCCTGGAGAAGGCCCTTCCTGGCCATGTGGATGAGTGGACCGTGAGTAGCACACAGCGACCACAGCAACAAACACGATGCAGGGAAGGGACAAACACCTGCAAGTTTGGGGGCCACCACAGTGGCGCAGAAGCATGGGACCCTCTAGTCTTCCCCAGTGGGCAGCAGCAGCTGATGACAGCTGAGCAGGAGTTGTATGTGGAAAAGTGCCTGCGAGAAGGGCCACCCCACTCCTGAGACCCCGGGGCACCTGGTGGCTCTGCGCTGTGTACCTGACTGCAGGTCTCAAGTAGCCGGGGCCCCCCGGGTCTCACTCCTGGAACATCTTCCAGCTCAAGCTCCCCTACCTGCAGTGACGGCCAGAGGGTGGCAAGCTCAGTGACCAGGGGCTAGCTCCCTTCCTTGGCAGACCACCCACCACCACGTGCCCTAACACCACAACAGAGGACCTCACAGGGCCCGCGGCTCAGAGCCACAAAATGCTCTGAGCTCCCAGTAATCAGGGTTCTTGCCTTTATTTCCTGCCTTCCCCTTTCCCAATTCAACTAGTAACCATCCTTTGCCCCGGTCTCTCATGAAGGCACCTGAATGCCAATGTCTCCTGCACAGAGCCGGCCTCCTCCAGGCCACAGGAGCTCAGAGCCTCGGGCTCACTTGTTTTGCACCGCAAGCCTGGCAGAAGGGGCCATGCCGGCACTCAAGGGCTTACTTCCCAACAGCACAGGAATTACTACAGCACTGATGTTTCCTCTTCTGTGGTCTCAGCCCCCCACTGAAGGCCTGAAGGACCCCACCACACTTAACAGAAAGAATAGCTGGGGTGCCTGGGTGGCTCAGTCGGTTGGGCGACCGACTTCAGCTCAGGTCATGATCTCACAGTTCGTGGGTTCGAGTCCCACGTCGGGCTCTGTGCTGACAGCTCAGAGCCTGGAGCCTGTTTCAGATTCTGTGTCTCCCTCTCTCTCCATCCCTCCCCCTGTTTGCAGTCTGCCTCTCTCTCAAAGATAAATAAACACTAAAAAAAAAAGAAAGAAAGAATAGCTCATGTTTAGTAGATGCTGGCACACATGTGTGTTAATGGATATAATCATCTCAACAATCATCATCACCCTACTTTTCCACACGCGGGAACTGAGGCACAGTGTGGTTGAGGAAGCTGCCTATTCCGGCTCTCCTTAGACATAGAAGATGGAGGCACACGGGTTCCCCGGGTTCGTCCCTGTTGGTCTGGGGCACCCCACAAAGATCCTGTCTTCAGAAACATCCTGGTTCGAGGATAGTGCTCCATCCTCACTTTCCAGAAGTATCCTTAAACTTCAGGAAGTCCTATCCAACACTCCCTTCCTCTTGAGAGTACAAGCAGGGGTGCTTAATGCCACAGACTTCTCTCTCCCAAAAAAGATGACAAATCTTGCTTCCCCCTAGACTGCTCGGATGTCCCTTCCCCGAGGAATGTCTGAGAGGAGGTCGATTTGGTCCTGTGGTCTCCTCCAGCATCGTCACCATCCCTGGAAAAGTGTGTACTAAACCCCCACCAGAGATGGGCCGATGGCAGCCATGAGGCCTGGCAAGCTGTCTGAACTCTGAAATGACCACACGAGGAAAACGATACACTGGGCTCTGTGTGGGTGAAGTCTTTCTGTGCTGCAGGTTACAGAGTGTCGTCACAACCAGGGGACACTGTCTGGCTGCACCCTGGGCTACCTGAGCAGTGAGACAGTGTCCATGGTGAGGGGGAAGGGGAGCGAGGGGGGCAGGAATGCCCTTGTGGAAACACATCCTGGGTGATTCTGACAGCAACCCACTCCTCGGCAAGCTCCGAGGATAAACAGTGGAATCTCACCTCCTAATCTGTGCTTCCCATTTTTGTTTTCTTCTGATGATAGGAAATAATGCATGCTCATTATTCAATTTTATGTTTTATTTTTTTTTAAGTTTATTTATTTTGAGAGAGAGAGAGAGAGAGAGAGAGAGAGCGTCAGTGGGGGAGGGGCAGAGAGAGAGGCGAGAGAGAATCCCAAGCAGGCTCTGCCCTGCCAACACAGAGCCTGTCATGGGGCTCAAACCCACAAACCGTAGGATCATGACATGAGACAAAACCAAGAGTCAGACCCTCAACCGACTGAGCCACTCAGGCGCCCCTCATTATGAATTTTTAAAAAGTGAGCAAGGTAGGAATGGAAAGCACCCAAAAGCTGCCCCTCCCCCTTCCAAAATCACAACATAGTAGGTTGTATATGTATATCCCATAGAGCTTTCTATACCTATACAAATACATAGGTGTAGGCATTACATTATTTTATATTATTAGATTAGATGATTTCTAAACAACCACTTAGCCAAACTACCATTGCATCTTAATGTTCTAGCAGGAATTTGGGCTTTTAATATACTGAAAATGCAAATTAATCATTTACTATACATTTAAGGGTGGGTCAGATTTTCACTGTAATGTCCTGGCTTCTGATAGTTTCCCTCTAGTTTTTTTTTTTTTTCTTTCTCACCTCCCTCCCTGTTCCCTCATCTCTGTGCATAAACGTAACAGGTTTGGATGAGTAGGTCGGATGACACAGATTACACTGGCCCCCTCGCTCCATGAAGGACAGGAGTGTCTTCTGAATGCTGGGGCATCACTCGCCTGGGTGCCTGCCTTAACAAGGTGACAGCCCCGGGACCTTCTGGTTGATGACAGCTGATGGAGCTCCTGGGTCCAGAGAACAGACCTGGGTGTCTAGGGGGGACAGAAAGCCCTAAAATCCACAAGATCCAAGAAGTCTCTCCTTCCCCTATCAATAGGTTTGCAGTGATGTGGGAGCATGCACTGTGACACCTGAGGGCCTGGCCTGGCCTGGCGTTGAAAACCCAGAGCCCGCACCAGGTACCAAGAATCTGATCAGTCAGTGTGGGGACGCCACTGTGCCTGAAGGGCATTCAAGATGCTCGCTCCATAAGCCTCATACTCCCCCCTTTGCTGAAATGACTACGATTTCCAGTTAGGTGGCCAATTCTAGTCACCATTAACTAACCCTGTGAATATAAACTCTCTCCTGGAGAATACCCTCTAGGGGTCCCTGGGGGGCTCAGTCGGTTAGTGTCTGACTTCATCTGAGGTCATCATCTCGCAGTTCATGAGCTCGAGCCCTGCATTGGGCTGTGTGCTGACAGCTCGGATCGGAGCCTGCTTCTGATTCTGTGTCTCCCTCTCTCTCTGCCCTTCCCCTGCTTGTGTTTTGTCTCTCTCTCTCTCTCAAAAATAAACAAACATTTTAAAAAACTTAGAAAATACACTCTGCACATTTTTCTTTTAAAATTTCATGACACGATTTGCTGGCAGCATGGAGCCTGCTTGGGATTTTTTCTCTCCCTCTCTCTCTCTGCCTCTCCCCTGCTCACTCACACATACTCTCTCTCTCTCTCTTTCCCAAAGCAAACAAATAAACTTTAAAATTTCATGCCACATTTAACTGCACCTCAAGCCCAGTCTATGCTGGACAGGTGAGAATACAGAGTGTCCAGATTCCACAGCCAACTGGATCACTTGTTAGCGATAACTTTAGCCAAGACGCTAACATCTGAGGTTTCCTCGCCAATAAAATGGGAATATAAATAACTCTCCCAGGGAGTTCTTATCAGAATAAAAGCAAGAGGAATAATTAAAAGAAAAACAACAGGCAGGAAAAAAATTACAGTCAAACCATGTGGAAAACTGCAGCTTCTCCCAAAATAAAAGCATGCCCGGGGCAGGCAGGCACAGCGCTCAAGAGTAGGAGTGCAGCATGTGCAGCAAAGAGTGTCCAAAAGGGGGCCCCGCAAGGAGGGAGGTGCCCAGTGGCACGCCTGCGAAGGCCTCCGGAGCTGGCCAGCCCCGGGTTCAAACCCTAGCTCCCCGCTCAACCACGCCCGAGACGTGCCACAGTTAGCAAGTGGCTGAGCCCCTCCACCCCTCAGCACCCACACCTGGGACAGGAGTACTAACAAACAGCACCCACCTCCCAGGGTGGTTACGACAATAGCATCAGGCCACGCGTTGCAATGGCTAAAAACAATTAGCCAAATATCAACGACTGTTGAAGCTGGGTGTGTTACTGTCCCCCCTACTTTGTGCACACTTGAAATCATCCCTAATACTTTGCAACTGAGTTCTTAGAACAGTCCTCACGCATTAAGTGTCTCCTATACATCAGCCCTTACGTAACAGTCGAAGAGAGAAGCTGTTGCAGGTTGTTCCTGCATCTGGAAGATTGTGGACCCCTTTAAGAACGTGATGAAAGATGTGGACGTACTTCCCATAAATACACCACAATCTTTGCCCCACCTTATACACAAAGTCTGCCTGGGGAACCCCTGAGGGCTCCACGGATCCCAGATTAAGAAACCTTGCCCTTCAATTATGGGAAAAAGGTAGAGCCATGGTAATTCTCGGCCTGCCCTACCCATAGTTTCCTAACTTCCCTTAGGTTAAAGTGTACCATGGAAAACCACTGAAGGAAGAGGCACTGAAATGATGGACCAGCCCTCGCGAGGAAAACACCACACCCAACACACACAACGAGCAAGATGCGTCGCATCTCTATGGTTTGTATTTATTTTTCTGCCTCAGGTCATTTATCTGAACATGGAGACCTTTTCATTTCCAGCCAAAGTATGAAAGAAGATTTAGCTTCATAATCTTAGGTGCTTGAAATTTTGGTACATTTGTGCTAGCTTCTGTACTCTTTGGCTGAATCTTCTCCACAGTGATAAATCTCAGGAAAAAAAAAAAAAGATGAGGCAGTATATCATTTCTGATTCCAAGAGTATTCTTGGTTTAACATATGACTTTTATGTCTTTGTTAACATTTTTTATCTAGCTGTGTGCAAATAGATGGAAAAATATGTAACGTGGCACAAAATATAACTGTGATATAAAAGCTCTAGGTAAAGCCATAAGCGGGAGAAATCAGCTACAAATATACCTCTCAAGTCGAATAAAATAGTTAAAGTTTTAGCTGAACTATCAATTTGGAATACAATTACAGCCCAGTAGTTAGCAGATCACTCAGAGATGGATATTTTAGTGTTCTACTTTTCAAATTACAATGTAGAACTTTCTGCAATAAAGGGCAGTTTGAAGAAGTGAAAAGTCATAAAATGGGAAATGTAGCACATCTAGCATGAACAAGGGGGAAAGGGAAGTGTGTGGAGCATTAAATGGGACGGGTATTATTGCAAAATTTTAGAAATAGCAATGTCTCTGCTCTGAAAATCCCAAGAGAACGTACAAGGATGGAAGGCTGGATGAGTTATGTTTAAATAAAAACAGAATAACTACTCTGAAATAAAGGCGTAGGAGAAAAGTACAAGCGATGTCAGCTAAAATCAAGCTCGGGGCCGTCAATGGGAATTACCAATAGCAGATAATTGTTGCTGTGGCAACAACTGAGGGTCCAGGATTATTCGCATTACCATGTAAGGTAGAACTAGAGGAGTTCATGAAAAGATGATTCGCTTACATTTGGTCAACTCCGTGTCCAAATAGTACTTCCTGTGTTCCAAGCCAAAAAAGACAAGGCTAAGCTCCAAACACCTCCCACCACACACTAGGAAAGACAATCTCACTGCTCTGAGGACGGAGTGCTGGAAACCCGAGGGAGGCACAGCTCTGACTTCCGAGGCACTGAGCAAAGCTGCCACTTGCTCCAGAAGGAAATAGCATCTCTATCCTCCAAGGCTGTTTGCTCTAAAAACATCCCTAGAAAGGATGGTCCAGGGGCACCTGGGTGGCTCAGCCAGTTAAGCACCCAACTCGTGATTTAGGCTCAGGTCACGATCTCACGGTCCATGGGTCCATGCCCCGTGTCAAGCTCTGCATTGGTAGCACAGAGCCTGCTTGGGATTTTCTCTCTCTCCCTCTCTCTCTACCCCTCCCTCCCTCTGTCTCCTTCTCTCAAAATAAATGAATAAACAAACATGAAAGGGGGGAAGAGGCGGGACAGTCCAGAGCAAAGGTTGTCGTGCCTCCTTTTTAAGACATTCAGAAGCACAAACGATCATGACAATGACCTAGACCTCTCTTCAACAACATTAGATGTAGGAAAGACAATGGAATAATACCATTGAAATGATTAAAAAAAAAAAAAAACAGCCAAGAATCTTAGGTCCTCAGAAGTAAAGGCAAAATAAAGATATTCTTAGATAAATGTAACCTTCATGAAGAACTACCCAAAATCTGGGATATAATCATAAAGCAACTGGAATTTAGTAACATCCATTTTCACCTCATTTTTGCTTTAAAATTGCTGGTGCACAAGTTCCTCTCCTACTCCTGGGGAAAAAAAAAAAACAACTCCATACATGTCCTGGTCACCATTAGATTATAAAAATCTAAAAAGGCCTAAATCACAAAAGATCAATTCCATGTTTTAAATATCCATTCCCATGTAAGAGTCGAAATTGAAACCACTACGGCAAGCTGAGGTTTCTCCACTTGCCCCAGGTTAGGCTGTGCACTGCGCTCAAGAGAGGAACGGCCATGGCCTCTGCGTCTTCCCTGTCTTCCCTCGCTTGGGCTTCAATCCCTGCTCGCTAAACACAGCTTCTGACCCCATCAGGCCAAGCGGGAAGGAAGAAGCAAGGAGGAGAGGAAAGCTCATACTGACTGGTAGGGGAGGTGAGCTAGCATAGCGCTCTTGGGGTCCAGCAAGTGTTCACGTCTGACCCTTTACCTCGTGGTGTATTATGAACTGACTGTGTCCCCCTAAAGTTCACATGTTGACTTCTAACCCCCAATGTGATGGTATTAGGAGGTGGGGCCTTTAGGAAGTGATTTGGGCGTGAGGGTAGAGCCCTCAGGAATAGGCCTAGTGCCCTTCTTATAAGAAGAGACATGGAGCTTTCCCTCTCTCTCCCCCACCCCCACGCCTCTCCCCCCCCTGTGAGGAGATAATAACACATCCATCATATTCCGGGAAGTAAGGTTCACAAACTCCAGTAAGAGGATAAGTGCACCCCAGGAAAAGCGGCGGCCCCGCTAGCAATATCTCCAGGCGCCGAGAGCAGGAGGTTCCTGGTGAGATGGCTGCATCCCTGCACATCCACCATGGAGTCGAGCCCCATCAATACACAGAGCCCTGATCAGCTTTCTGGGGTTCCATCCTTCAAGATTAACCACCAGCCAAGGATCTCGAGACATATGAGAAAAGCCTCTTTCTTACTCAGCTATCACTCTGCAGGTGATATGATCTTATACAGAAGTAATCCTAAAGACCCCTTCAAAAAACTGTCAGAATTAATAAACAAATTCAGTAAAGATGCAGGATACAAAATTAACATACAGAAATCAGTTGCATTTCTATATACTAACAACAAAATATTTGAAAAAGAATAAAACAGTCCCATTTATGACAGCATCAGAAACAATACCTAGGAATACATTTATCCAAGGAGGTAAAGATCTGTACAATGAAAACCAAAAGACTTTGATGAATATACAAATAAATGGAAAATGTGTTTGTGGATTGGAAGAATTATTTTTTATTTAATTTTCAACATTTATTTATATTGGAGAGAGAGAGACAGACAGACAGAGTACAAGCCAGGGAGGGGCAGAGAGAGACAGAGACAGAATCTGAAGCAGGCTCCAGGCTCTGAACTGTCTGCACAGAGTCCAACGTGGGGCTTGAACTCACAAGCTGTGAGATAATGACCTTGAGCCGAAGTTGGATGCTTAACTGACTGAGTTGTTCAGGCACCCCTGGAAGAATTAATATTATCAAAATACCCATACTACCCAAAGTGACCCACAGATTCAATGCAATCTCCATCAAAATGCCAATGGCATTGTTCACATAAATAGAAAAAAAAATCCCCAAATTCATATGGAACCATAAAAGTCCCTGAACAGGCAAAGCAACCCTGGGAAAGAAGAACAAAGCCAGAGACAGAATGCCTCCTGATTTCCCTCTTCATTATAAAGCTACAGTAATCAAAACAGTATGGTAAAAGATATATTTTAGTACTGGTATACAAATATACACACAGACCAATGAAACAGAATCAAAAGCCCAGAAATAAACCCACAGGCACATAGTCAACTAATATTTGACAAGGAAGGCAAGAATATTCAATGGGGAAAGGATAAGCTCTTGAATAAGTGGTGGTGAGAAAACTGGATAATACCGCCTCGCATCACTGTCTCATATCACTCACAAAATAATTAACTCAAAATGGATTCAAGATTTAAACACAAGAAATGAAACTGTAAAACTCCTAGAAGAAAACATATGAGAAAAGCTCCTTGACCTTGGTCTTGGTAATGATTTTTTAATATGACACTAAAAGCACAAGCAACAAAAGCAAAAAAAAAGAAGGACTAACATCTGAGAGGCGTGACCTTGTGGAAACCTAGAAGAGGCTGGTTGAGAGCGTAGAAAGATAATGTCAGAGCGATGAAGGAGGATAGAAAAGGGAGAAGAAAAATTGCAATTCCCAATAGAAGGAACCAAAAAGGCACAGGAAAGGAAATACAATCACTAAAATAGAACTTGGCTCATCAGTAAGTTAAGACTGAACAGCAAAAACAATGAAAACACGGAATGTATAACCTCTCCATCCCTGACAGTGGGGAAGGGAAATATATATATAGTTTAATTCTGATTTTTCTTAATGTAAATTCAACAGTAATAAAACTGTAATCTGAAACTAAATGTCAAGAAATAGCAGTTATCTATGCATTATCTTTGGAATTATGGAGGTAAATACGTAAGGAAACACAAAAAGAGTAGAAAGTGTCTGCTGATGGGGGTTGGGAAGGAGAGAGAAAGGGTTGCTCTTTTCATTATAGATTGTGACGGTTAACTTTCTGTGTCAACTTGACTGGGCTGAGAGATACCCAGATGGTTAGAAAAG
The DNA here is from genome assembly GCF_003009895.1 of Hyaena hyaena. NCBI lineage: Eukaryota > Metazoa > Chordata > Mammalia > Carnivora > Hyaenidae > Hyaena > Hyaena hyaena. The sequence goes on along the minus strand of NW_024081524.1, from coordinate 539,968 downwards.
CATTATTTCTGGGTGTCTGTGAGGGCATCTCTGGAAGAGATGAGCATTTGAATCAGTAGGCGCAGTAAGGAAGACCGTCCTCATCATTGTGGGTGAGTATCATGCACTCTGTTGAGAGCCTAAATGGAACAAAAAGGCAGAAGTGTGAATTCGCTCTCTGGGAGCTAAAACATCTTCTCCTGCCCCTGGACAATGGCGCTCATGGTTCCTGGGCTTTCAGACTCAGATTGGGACTGACACCGTCACACCCCCACCATGCTCAGGCCCTCTGACTGAATTAGATCACAGGCTTTCGTGATTCCCCAGCTTGCTGATGGCTGACTGTGGGGCCTCCATAACCATGTGAGCCAATTCCTATAATAACTTTCCTTTTATATCTCTCTATATATCGTACTGGTTCCATTTATCTGGAGACGCCTGACCAACACCAGGCAAAACACTTTCAAGCTTCTTCTGACTTCCTGTTTTCTACATCCCTTTGGTCAAAACAAGTCAATGGCCAAGCCCAGCTTCAGAGTTGGAGGGAGCTAAAAACTGAAATATCCAAGGAACGCAGCCAGCCTTCTCTAGCCTCTTCTCTTGATTTTCTTTGAGCTACATTGCTTCAAATCTGAGTAGGCTTAGATTTTGACAAGCACCAGGAGGACCATGCATGGATCTAAGTCAGGAGTTTTCAAACTTTGCATTATGTGATCCTAGAAGTAGAAGGGAAGGGGGGTGAGAGAGAAGGGGACGCATGAGGTGAGGCATCTCTGCGTCAACGAGTACAGGTTTGTTTCCTGTTTTTTCTCTCAGACCTCTGCAAACGATTTCCTAAGAACCCCACTCATTTAAGTACGATGTTTAGTGCCCGGCTGTTGGGGAAAAGAGGATCCACCTGTGGACCCTCCCCATGTCCACGGGCAAGTGGCTGTATATTACCAGATACTAGGAGCCCCCGGGAGACAGATTCGCAGAATCTCGGAGGATAAACAACTACAAATTTGGAGCAAAGGCCCCAGCTGTGCACTTACTTCCCCCATTTCTCTCAATAATAGCGAGCCTCCTTTAATTATGCCTTGCGGATGATGCTGGCAAGGAAGAGAGCAGAAAGGTCAGAGAGGTGCTGTAGAAGGACGGAGGCGGGCAACTGACATAAAACCTCAACCAGGTTTGCCCCTCACATTATGTGATCCTAGAAGTAGGCTTCCAATATTTCCTCACCGACACTTCAGACGCAGGCGTGTAACTGGAGGTCAACAGAGTGCTCTATCCCAAGTTTGTGCAAGTATCGCCTGCCACGCTATTTCAACCAGGAACAACTATGTGGTTGGTGAGACTCAGTGCAAAATGAAAACGCAACCTCCCTTCCTCAAGAACGATTAAGAGCTTTAAGACCGCACAGGAGAGCAGAGCATGAAACCAAGCACAGAGCCCTTCTAAGCGTGGGGCCGCGTGTGACTGCCCAGGTCGCAAGCCCACCAGCCAGTGCTGACTTCCGGACCCCGGGAAGACTGATACTGGTGCAGGTGAGTCACAGCTTGCTGAGAAAGTGCCCACAGCCTGTTAGCTCCCTCCCTTTCAAATAAACGCGGCCAATCCTATAGCCTGGGTTTTCTTATCAAATAATTGCACAAAAACAGCAAGTGGATGGGAAGGATAAGCATTTCTAAAAGAAGCCACCTTTTCTCCTCCTGTATTTCTAGAAAAAAAAAAAATGCAAATATCTGCTGTGTGTACCCTGCAGAGAACCTGAAGGACAAAGACGAACAAACAGTAGCCCCAGCCTTTAGTTTTAACCCTTATCTCTAATGAAAGCCTTGGTCTCCTGGGAAAGAAGCTTGGGCATCTGGGAAAACCTGGGAGAAGCATTTGGGGAGACAGGGAGTGTTTTCCCCCCAAAGAAGCTCTTAAAATCTCTCCATGTAGGCAGTGACCTGCTTAGACTAGAAAGTATGTCAACAATTCAGAATCCGTTTTTTTGTAGATCCCAATGCCCAGGTATATTTTTAACTCTAAGTGGACAATTTATACATGCACATACATCTTGGCCCTTGGCTCCTAACCCCCCGCAGAGGGAAATGTTTGTGGAGCCTGAGTCACACAGGTGTAGCCTGGGAGTGATTATGGGCTCCCGTTCCGAAGACAGACGCACTTCACTAGCCCGACTCTACTGTTTGCAATCCCTGTGACCTTGAGTAAGCTAGCTAATTTCTATAAGCCTCCATCTCCTAATCTCTGAAATGGGGGCAACAGCAGGTAAAGATTAAATGAGATAGTACACGTAAAACCCGCCTGCAGCCTGGCATGTCATCAACTCAACAAATGTGAAGTGTCATCGCTGAACCGTAGGTCCCATGAGGACCCTGGGTCTGACGTGAAGCAGACTCAGACCTCCTGGGGATGGTCCAGGACACCGTTCGAGCCCAGGGACGCTCCTAGGACTCCTGGTTTGACAATTGCCCCTGGTCTGCACGCAGCCCCTCTGCTTCAGACAGCCACCCACCCAGCCCCAAGGGAGGAGCCCTGAGCTCAGCAGTGACAGTGGCCCGTGGCCTCCGCTCAAGTCTCCTACTCTGTTGTCTGCCTTCCCCAATCCACAACCAGGCCAAACCTCCCGAAATACACTGAAACACACTGAGTTCTCTGCTCAAAACCCTATTCCTTACCAGCCGGGCCTGACATTGAGGGGCTTCCCCAGACTCTCTCCTAAGGAACTGACTTTGTTTCCCCCTGCTCCACATCATGGAACTCTCCTTAGCAGCTTGTCTTACTCCCTGCTGTGACTAGGCCAAGTTCATGTCCGCCTCCAGCGTTGCCCTGATCTGGCAAGTCTTTCCCAGTCCCCTGCCTGCCCTGCCTGCCCTGCAGCTGCAGCTGTGGCTGCTTGAACCTATAGGTGGGATGTCTGGAATGTATACCTTGGGAAAGCGTTAGAAAGAATATCATTTAATCTAGAAGCCACTGCCTCCCTTTAAGTTGCATATCTCCTGCACTCATCATACCAAAATAAATTACAAATAGGTCAAAGATTTAAATTTTTAAAAATCTATAAATATTGTTGAAGAAAACATGGGCAAACTCCCTTATGTTCTCAAAGTAGGGAAGATCTTTTTATGCATGACACAGAATTCAAAAGTTATAAATAAAAGATTTTTTAAATCTGAGTAAACAATTTTAAAATCTTCTGCATGGCCAAAGAAAAATACCAGTACTGGTACTGTTTGCAGCACCGTGACAAAGGGCTCCTATAAATCAAAAAGTGCAGCAATATAATATAAAAATGGGCAAAGGACATGAATGGACACGTCACAGGGAAGAAACGTCTTTCAAACATATGAATCTTATTATTTAAAAATACAAACTGGAAACTACAATAGAATCTCAGTGTCCATTGTCAGTTTAGCAAAGATACAATTTTTGTTTCATCCATTGCGCTGGCACACGTGTAAGGTGTAAGGAAAGAGCCATTCTTTTTTTTTTTTTTAATGTTTACTTATTTTTTGAGAGGGAGAGAGAGAGAGAGGGACAGAGTGCAGGTGGGGGAGGGGCAGAGAGAGAGAGGGAGACACAGAATCTGAAGCAGCTCCAGGCTCTGAGCTGTCAGCACAGAGCCCGACACGGGGCTCGAACCCACGAACCATGAGATCATGACCTGAGCTGAAGTCAGGCTCTTAACTGACTGAGCCACCCAGACACCCCAGGAAGGAGCCATTCTTACAAATACCACCTTACACTCTCAGCTGGAGATAGAAATTGGTATCGACCTCTCTGAGCAGCAATTAGATGACAGTAATTAGGATTTAAAGCTCACGTGCCCACTGACCCAGCCCTTCTCGACAGATGGATGGCTTGCACTGGATTGACTGTTGTCAACTCTTCAGCACCACTACCCACTTCGGCATCACAGGAGAAAATGAGGGGCCACCTCCCCAGCGCCCCCTTCCCGGGGTTGTTCTGAGTTCATCCTCTGGTGAGAAGCCCTGCAGATGAGAGACACATTCGAAGGTGGGAGACTGCTGCTGTGGAGGGCTCCTGAGGACCACCCACGTGGCCCTGCACACGGAGATCCCTGGTGGGGGCTGCAGAGATTTCTGGGAACCACAGCAAGTTTGCTAAGCTTGGAAGGACCACCCACACAGGTGCTCCCTGCTGACACTGAGACTGTGGTTTGCATCCTCCCTGGCCTTCACCGCCCCCACATGTGTTAGGGATGTGTATGTCTTCACTCCCTTGAAAACCTTTAACACCAGAATGACGAAGACTGGCTTCTGTTTTCCTGACCAACCCCCGTCACACATTTATCTTTGGGGAATTTATCCTACAGGTAGACTCACGCATAGATGAAACCACATATATGCCACAAAATTTTATCATTTCTAATAGCAAAAGAATGCAAACAACCAAAAGTGTATCAGTGGTGGATGATTTAAAACATCACAATATGGGGGGCATCTGGGTGGCTCAGTTGGTGAAGCGGCCAACTCTTGATTTCCGCTCAGATCAGGATCTCACGGTTTGAGGGTTCGAGCCCTGTGTCAGGCTCTGAACTGTTGGTCCGGAGACTGCTTGAGATTCTCTGTCTCCCTCTTTCTCTGCCCCTCCCCTACTAACGCTTTCAAAAATATTTTTAAAAAATAAAATATGATACAGCCATATCATAGAGTGCCATTTCCTACCAAAAAGCACAGTGCTTCCTGTATTCATACAAACTGATCTTCAAGATGAAAAAAAAAATTAGCTTATATTATATACCCCCACTTGAGTAAAAAAAAAAAAAAAACACAAACAATATCTCCAGGTGTATATGTAAGAAACCAGTGACTATGGTTCCTCTGAGGAAAAGTTAGGGAGTCAGGAGTGGGTGCTATATCACTCCATCTACCCTTTTTACTCGTGAATGATCTATCATGTGCATATATTTCAAACATGAAGCTACTAATTAGTAGTTATTAAAATCACGTAATCATTATGAAATGGCAGCAAGGCATCCACAGGACACCATGCTTGCCTCCCTTTTCCTCTCTGTTTCTTATTTCTTCCTGAATTGTAAAACTCATTGGAGATAGGGAACTTTCCTTCTTGCTAGAGTGCTTTGGAATAATGTCCATTGCCTTTTTGGAGATTAATGTCCTACACTCATTTACAGTGTCTAACCTTTCTCTGCCAACCCCAAAGATGAGGTAGAAACTGGATCGAGATTCATTTGCTTCCTCATCTTATTCTAACGCAGAATTACTCAAAATGCAAATCCATGCACTTGATCTTATTGAGCTGAAGTGCCAACTGTCTTTTGGTTGGTAAGTTCTAGAGACTGATTTGACTGTTCCATATCTCTAAAAAGAATAAACAAAAAGGGGGGCACCCCAGTGGCCTGGGAAGAAAATCCACATTCTTTAAGTTCCTCACCAATCCTGCCCTTGTCTAGAAAGAGGGAGTCTGAATGGATGCCCTCCACTGAATGCTGACTGTTGGAATTCCAGTAACACTATCAAAACCGGACTTCAACATCATGAGCCTGGAAAATTCCAGCTTTAAGTCACTATTCACATCTCAGACCTGTGATAAAGATCTCATTCTTCCTTCTTTAGACCTCTGTAATACTGTGTATAATTTAAGTAATTATTTTAGTGTCACCTAAGTTTAAAAAGTGACCATTGACCAATACATTCAGGTATATTTGGGTGCCTGCTATTATTAATTTCTAGACAATAATAATAAGAGATTTCCTGGCTCTTTCTGACATTTCCCCGTAATGACCAACGGTTATGTTTTATTCTGCTTTACATGTAATATGTCCAGTCTTCCCAGTTACATGTGTCAGTAACCACATCTCTCTTTTATTCACTTAGGCAGTTTTGAGCTGGGTCTCTGTCTTCCAAAGGCAAGAATCCCAGGCAGCTCTCTCATCCCATCTCCCTCTGCTGTGGCGCCGATGATGCGTGCAGCCACTCACGCCTCTTCTCTGATGGAGCCACTCTGCTAACTCAGCTCCTGATCTAACAGCCCTCCCAACACTGGCAAGTCCTCTCCCATCTCACATTCAGTGCTCCTTCCCTCACACCCTCTCTGCTTCAGGCCCTCAAGTTCTGCCTCAGGGGCCTTCCCTGCTCATCCAAGTGACACTGCAAGACACAGAAGTCCCTTCCAAGAAGCTTAAGGAAAAAGATACATTACAAGGTGTTAAGGGTTGAACTATGTCCCCTCAAAGGATATGTCCTAACCCCAACTCCTGTAAATGAGAACTTATTTGGAAACAGGGTCTTTGCAGATATGACCAGTTAAGATGATGTCAATTGGGTGGGTCCTAATCCAGTAGGACTCCCCCACCACCATACACACACACACACACACACACACACACACACACACAGCCTTGAGAACCTCTGCTTTCAGAATATTGTTGGAGAACAAGCATCCAACCACTCAACAGACAACAATGCATTCTATTCTATAGAATATATTAAGCCAGTCTTAACTCCCTTACAACAACATACCAGACTACATTCATAGAGTTTTATCAGTGAGTTATTGGAATTATATGGGGTGAAATTCCTTGTAAATCTCATTGTTCAGAAAGGTACACAACAGGTATGCCTCGGGGCATTATACCCGGATTTTACAAATGTCAGTAACTCGTGAGTTGCCATTCCTTGTTCCCAGCTTGTGGTTCACGGTTAGGCTAAATGCAATCTGAAGATTCCTTGATGACTCCGCCTCCTTGCAGTCAAGTGTTCATGCCCAATCGTTGCAGCTCAAAGTGAATGGGACTGATGCTGTGGGTTGGAGGCCCTGGCTTGCTCTGATCAGTGATTACATTTAACCCTTGCCTTACTAGAGGCAGCCGAGCAGAGGAGAGTGCATTGTTTTGAGAATCTGTGACCACTACTGACTAATCAACTTAAAGCATGTTCTTCGGACCCTGATTGAATAGCATCACCTTTGATTACAAAAGACAGCTCAGTGACTGATGAGCATTGTCTGAGATCGGCTCTACTTCTTTACCTAATGAAGGACAAACTCTACTACACTGATCATATTACACAAATTCCATAAAAATTCTGGAAATTTCCCTTCTTGTATTATTGATTAAATCAGTTGAGATAGAGCAGGCTATGCCACAATAATGAACAGTCCCCGAATCTCAACAGCTGTAAACATCATTTCTCACCCATGCTCATGACAGCTGCCGATTGGCTGGGACTCTGCTCCATGTCATTTGCATTCAGGGACACAGGTTGACAGACACTCTACCATCTGGAACATCACAGATGCCGTGGAGAGAGAGAAAGGGGTGGTGAAGGCAAACTGCGCATTCCCTCTTGTGGGAGTCTGCCTAGACAAAACACCTGTCACTTCTGGTCACATGTCATTGGTCAACTGAGCCACGTGACCGAGCCTATCTCCCAGGGGTCGTGGAAGCACAATCCTAACAGCTGAAGAGTCCTCATGGTAACTGCAGTTCACCCCTCTGCTCACTAACTAGTCAGCTCTGTTTTCTTCCCTTTAAACAAAATCCACTTATTCCCTCCCCAAGAGAGACAACTCAGAAGTCCCACGCCCTGGGATGAGCACTGGGTGTTACATGGAAACCAACTTGACAATAAACTATTTAAAAAAAAAAAAGAAGAAGAAGAAGAAGAAGTCCCACACCGTGGATCAAATATCTCTGAGTGACACATGGCAATCTCGTCCTCTGGAGTCAGGTGAGTCTGCTCAAGCTGGCATAACAAAACACCACAGACATGGGGCTTAAACAATGAAACTTTATTTTGCACAGTTCTAGAGGCCAGGAGTCCAAAGTCAAGGCGTAGCAGGATTGATTTTTCCTGAGGCCTATCCCACTGGATTGGGGCCCTGCCTTTATGACCTCACTTATTCTTTTTTTTTTTTTTTTAAATATATTTTTATTTATTTCTAGGAGAGAGAGAGAGAGAGACAGCGTGAGCAGGGGAGGGTCAGAGAGAGAGGGAGACACAGACTCTGAAATAGGCTCCAGGCTCCGAGCTGGCAGTCAGCACAGAGCCCGACGCGGGGCTCGAACCCGCGAACCGCGAGATCATGACCTAAGCGAAAGTCGGACGCTTAACCGACTAAGCCACCCAGGCGCCCCTGACCTCACTTATTCTTAATCACCTCTTTCAAGGCCCTATCTCCAAGTATAGTCCCATGGAAGGTGGGGGTTAAGGCTTCAACACTCGATTTGGGGGGATACAATTCAGTCCATACCAGGAGGTGAGACACAGAGACTCAACTGTGCTGAGATATGGCTCTCCTTGTTCTGGAAACTCATGACATAAAATGATGAGTTATCTATCCCTCACATACCCAATTTACAAAGATGAAACAGGGAACAGACCATTCCAACAGACATTCCTGTTTGGAAAGAGAAAATAGGAGAGACATAGAGACACTGGTCTTTAGCAATTCTGAAATACCCTGGACCTGGGGACTATTAGTCCGTAAATACGCAGTCTGAGAGAGGCCTCGTGATCCATAATCCTCCGTGGCCGCTGATTTCCTTTTACCTTATGCTATTCTGCTCTTTGATACTTCTGAAGCAGGCATTTGGGAACAGGCTGAGCTTGAGGGCTGCCTATCTTGCTCAGCTCACCTCCTGCCTTAAATATCTGGGGCACATGGATCATTTTAAGATGTCAGTGGTTACAATCTCCTATAGCTCAACCTGGCAAGTCTTTGGGAAGTACACCTTGTGCAGTCACATTAGCCTCTGATCTATTTGACTCCAGAAAACTTCATCTGCCAACAGGCACACCCACAGTTACCTTCAAAGTATATCTTACTTGGATCTTTACTCGAGTAAAGAGGTTTTAATAATGCAGTGACAACCAAGAAAATATATTCAGTTGACTGGTTTTTAACAGTAGGCAAAAGAGGTCACGCCCTTTGCTGCAAGACTCAGTTAACATTCTTCTATTAGCAAAGGCTCTCTCAATTTTATCTTCTGTTGTTTGCAATCTAATGGCAGTCAGCCTTTCCAACATTGCAAGGCCTCAAATTTCCCATTAACCCGACTAAAATCCAGCTAGTTCTTTTCTGACCCTGTCTCTTAGAATGCAGCCAACAGAAAGCAACACACATTGCTAATATTCTGTTTTCCTGCCTCTTTCTCTTGAGCTCCCAATTCATTTAGCGTATCATCTGCCTTCCAAGTTAGTTGGGCAATGGTTTAACCAAGCTTTCTGCCACTGCATAACATGGATTGTTACCTTTCCAGACTTGATCACAGTTTCTTCGCTGCCTATCGCTTATTGTTCAAACCAATGACAAATTAGAATTTTCCAGCTAGGTTAGCACCCCACTCCTGGTAGCAATTTCTGGATCAGTCAGAATAAGCTAAATTATGCTCTGGTAAGAAACAACCCCACAGTTTCCGTGGCTAAAAGAAATAATTATTTCTCTCTCATGCCACATATCCATTATGCATCAGCCGATGGGGCTCTGCTCCTTATTCTCATCGCTAAGGGAATACATGACAAAAAGCCCATCATCTGGAACCCTTATGGCAGGAAGAACTCAAAGGAGCAATTGATTCACTAGCTCTTAAAGACTTCTGCCCACATTCTGTCAACCAAGTCAACATGGCCAAGCCTAAGTTCAAGGGGTTGGGCAAGTTCAATCCTACCATGTGCCTGGAAAGCAGGGCACCTAAAATAATAGTAAAACATCCTCATGATTTTCACATTCCCTTTTTTTTTTTTTTTAGATTGAGATGTGTAAGAATAAGTTGCTATAAACTTAACAAAAATATGTCCAAAAGATGTCACCAATATTCACCTGTGTTTCTGTGTACATGAGAATACCTTAAGGCATTTCCCAGGCTGATCTGCAAAATGCAAATTCCACTGGATTTTAAGAGATACTTTGTGAGAAAAAGAATTATGTAATCTAGTAAAGCTTTAAAAAGGTGGATAAAGAGTTTGAAAGGTTTCTTCACTTCAGACCTTCTCAGGAACATCTCACTGAACTAGAATACCTGGACGTATACTTTGGGAGAAATGGCTTTTGCTTCTAAAAATACAATTCAGTTAGTGACCTTACTCTGTGTTTGGTCTATGTTTTTCTTTCTCAGGTGAATTCACTCTAAGCTTGGCTATTTTAGGGGACACGAGCCATGAAGTCCAAAGAATCACCCGTGGCTAACTAGAGCAGCGGGTCCCTGTGTCACAGAACCGCCTCTAGGGCGCCAGCTGCGCATTCTGCATGCCCAGCGCCTAGAGCGGCGTCTGCGAGCCGGTGGAAGACTTGTGGTTCTGTACACACAATTCTATCACAGCTTCTTCTGCTCTCTACTTCTGACTACTGATCAGGCAGAGGTGTGGGGTTTCTTCTCTTCTATATAGTCTGCGGGCCCTTCAGAAGTTCGTCCCCAATAAAGACTGTCTTGCCATCTTTATTAATACATCTTTCCTCATCTAACAACAGAAGAAAGCTATACCTAGATTTCATGACCTCCGTGGACCTGGCCCTAACTCACTGGGCAGCCTCATTGCTCCCAACCTAACCCACATCTCTTACCCAACTATTACTGGAGACTTCTTTGCTTCTGACTACAGTGTAGCTTCCATGTCCTGATTTTCTCTTCACGGTATAAGAAAGCTATGTACCTGCGTATATCTAGTTACCATTGGGTCTGTGACTCTAGAAATGCAAGACCGATTTATTTCCTGATACTAAACTGCACTGTGAACAATTTAGTGTTTGAAACACTTTCAAGAATGAGCTTCCCCTCTTCCTGTTCTCTTGCCTGATTTACTCCAAGGAGAACACTGGGCCTCACTCAAGAAGGGTAATGCTCCGTGGTTATATCTTCTCTGGGACTTACAAACAAGGCTCCATCAGCCTGCCAAGCATATGCACAGTACCCCAGTGTGGAACAGAAGCTTCGCTGGTCAGTGAACGGAACAAGCCACAACTGCTAGTTTAGTTCTGGCTTGACTCAGAAGGTGTGACTCAGGCCATCTCCAAAGGCTGGTTAATGCTCTGATTCATGCGTGAACTCCCCAATCCATATGGGGCGGGCAACTCAGCCTGAGCTAAAACTTTCTATTGGAATTGAATAGGGTTCAGGAAAGCTGCCCTGGTACCAATTCATTGCCATTTTTTGATGGCTAACTGAATAGTGTCATGTAAAGCCACACACTTTTAATCTCTGAAGAAGCAACCTGACTTGCTCATAGGTAAAATTTGTGGAGAGCTGCTAAGAGCTATCTTCCCAACCACACTGCCATCTCCAACTCTTACCATGAAGGCATGAGTCTCTGGACGTCCCCATCCTGGCACTGATATGTGCTCGGGAATAACTCATTGACCCTATGCTTCTCAAACTCCCCCACTATGGTACCCCTAACAGAAGACAATAAAGATGCAGGGAGCATTTCTGAAGAAGTGTGAAATTCCATTGAGGCGGTTTCTGTTTTATCTCTTAAATGTAAATAAATGTTGTGCTCTACTCCGTAGATATTACGATTATTTTACTATAATAAATATTGATTGACGTACTTGTATCAGGCAGGGTCTGGTCAAGACACAGAGCCCATGCTCACTATTTTCACAGAAAATTTAACAGAAAAGGTGACAACCAAGCATTGGTGACCTAAAAACGCAAACAGGGGACACGCTGAGGTTCAGAGAGGTCGTGATGCAGAAACCAACTAACACACGATGGGTGGGGAATAAAGAGAAGAGGCTGGGATTACAGAGCCCGCGAAGTCCAGAGGAGGAGCCCCATGAGACACCCGGGTCTCTGAGGAGGGGACAGGAACAGCCAGTGCTGTGTTTCTAAGGAGACCCATGAGACTGGTCCTGGGCACATGGACAAACTGCAAACTGAAATCAACCGCTGCTACCGGAAACATGTGATGCTGTAAGGTAAGGAAGTGAGCTGTCCTGGGTGGACAGTCAGTCACAGGAAATGGGAAGGCTAGGTCCCTTCTCCAGCCCTATGGCCACACTCAACCCCTGTCCTGACAGAGCCTGAAAAGGAGCAGCTGACAAGGCAGAAAGGGGCTGACAAGGCAGAAAGGGAGAACTGAGAGACACGACCCTTAATTTTTTTCCCAAGAAGAGTCCTACGTGCATTGATCCCCCAACAAGCTGCACCACCCTGATGCACACAATGGCTGTATAGCGCTCCACCAAACATCTTGCAGCCTGACGATGCGGGATTAGCTCAGCAGGCATTCGGACAGATCCAAGGACATCGGCACTGCCATTCCAGTCCAGCCATTTTTCATATGACTTGACACATGTCCTTCCTCTCACCTTACCTCTCACCTTACCATGGGGGGAGTTGATTAATTTTCTTAAAGTCCATTCCAGTTTTATAATTACTGTAGATTATTATGGGAAAGTTCACGTTTTATCAGCATGGTGTTTGTGAAGAGAGGAGTCCAAAACAGCGAGACTCTTAAAATTCTCCTGGGCATCTGGAAGTAACTTACAGGCATTGGGAGGAGGAGAGCCTCGAAGAAAGGGGATGAGAGAGAAAGAAATGGCACAGGAAAGGAAGAGCGCTCAAGAGAAATCTATAAGGGGCATGAAGGTGAGAGCAGACAGGCTGAGGAGGAGAGTGCACCTGGCATTTTCTGTGGTTCTGATTACTTGCATTTCCCCGATGGCTTATCCCACGATCCGACAGTCGTGAAAGGCAAGCTTTGCGTGCATGATAATCCTGTGTGGAAACGAGATGGAATGGGCCAGCACAAGTCCACCCGGGGCAAAGCCAGCCTTTCATCCATAGTGAGGAATGAGTCCAAGACTGAACACTTAATCCTCTCTTCCCTTCAGGACTGTAAAGATGGAAGGTGGGAGACTTGTACACATTGCCATCTGCCACAAAGCATTTCTTGACATCAGACTCCCTCCGTATAGATGAAATACTTTGTGCTTCTTGGCAGAATGGTGTTATTTCAGCGCAATGTATAACTCATTGCCTTGCACAGGAAAGAGCTGTTCTAATGGGATCACAGAAAAGACAGGTGCGTACAAAGGATACACATTGTTTGTGGCAAGACTGTGTGGCTGTGTTGATGCCAAGATGCTTACAATTCTCCCTGTAACCCTCCCGAGAATTTGGTTACAAATCACCCAGTAATTAAATACCCTCTCCAAGATATGGCTGGTTTAATAAGGGCCAAACCCATCACATAAGATTTGAATCTGAGCTGGTGGGGTTTTCTTTCCCCTTTGTTTCATTTTCAAAGATTTTTATTAGGGTAAGATATTTGGTAATGTTCTTTATTAGGCTGATAAGTTTTGAATTGCTTTTCATTTTATTATCACATTAGTTCCTTCTTAATGGTTTTACTAGAACTCAGAAGTCTCCCGAGTTTTAATAACCTCTCTTTTTTCAGTACTTATCGTCGTGGAATTAATTGTATAAAATCACGACCCTTCACAGATGTGTTATCGGGCCCAAAGAAGAAAACTCAGTAGGAAGAATTAGACCTTGATGAGTGAATGAGGAGTCATCTCGCTACGGATTTTTCACATGGGGATTTTCATTTGCTTTTCAGTAACACAATTTTGTTCCTTTCCACCTCTAAGAATACCCTTCAGATTGAAGAATGCTTTGGAATTCTCTGAACTGAGGTTTACAAAAATTGTGCTTTTTGGTGATCAGTTGACTGTTTTTATTTTTTTTTAATTTTTTAAATATTTATTTAATTTTGAGAAAGAGAGAGAGCATGCAAGCAGGGGAGGGGCAGAGAGAGAGGGAGATACAGAATCCGAAGCAGGCTCCAGGCTCTGAGCTGGCAGCATAGAGCCTGACATGGGGATTGAACCCACAAACCGTGAGATCTTGACCTGAGCCAAAGTTGGACGCTGAACTGACTGAGCCACCCAGGCACCCCAACTTTTTTAAAGTATATGAAAGGACACCTTTTTATTTACCTAAGAATATTCTCTCTGTGGCTGGCTCTGTTTAAGAAAGGGAAAACAATAGGGTGGACCATAAGAAAGTATCAACTTAGCAATTAGCAAGTTTTCTTTGGGTCTTATTTTCATGTTCATCTTTCCTTGATCCATAGTAGTAATTCTCTTAAAAATAAATGGCTATTCACTCTGGAAAACAGTATGGAGGTTCCTCAGAAAATTAAAAATAGCACTACCCTATGGCCCAGCAATTGCACTGCTAGGTATTTATCCAAGGGATACGGGTGTGCTGTTTCGAAGGGACACATGCACCCCAATGTTTATAGCAGCACTATGGACAATAGTCAACGTATGGAAAGAGCCCAAATGTCCATCGATGGATGACTGGATAAAGAAGATGTGGTGTATATATACAATGGAGTATTACTAGGCAATCAAAAAGAATGAAATCTTGCCATTTGCAGCTATGAGGATGGAACTAGAGGGTATTATGCTAAGCGAAATTAGTCAGAAAAAGACAAGTATCATATGACTTCACTCATATGCGGAATTTAAGATACAAAACAGATGAATATAAGGGAAGGGAAGCAAAGATAATATAAAAACTGGGAGGGGGACAAAACATAAGAGACTCTTATTTTTTTTTTTTAATGTTTTATTTATTTCTAGGAGAGAGAGAGACACAGCATGAGCAGGGGAGGGTCAGAGAGAGAGGGAGTCACAGACTGAAACAGGCTCCAGGCTCTGAGCTGGCAGTCAGCACAGAGCCCGACGCGGGGCCCAAACCCACGAACCGCGAGATCATGACCTAAGTGAAAGTCGGACGCTTAACCGACTAAGCCACCCAGGCGCCCCCATAAGAGACTCTTAAACATGGAGAACAAACAGAGGGTCACTGGAGGGGTTGTGGGAGAGGGATGGGCTAAAGGGGTGAGGGGCATTAAGGAATCTACTCCTGAAATCATTGTTGCACCATGTGCTAAATCACTTGGATGTAAATTTAAAAAATAAAATAAAATAAAATATAATAAAAAGCTATTAAGCTCCTAAAGTCAAATCACCTATAAATGAATATTAAAAGAGCAAAATACTAGATGTGACAAGCTCAGAAACAACCAAAATTTTAAATAATCTTTCCTCTTAGATTTTAGCAAACAATGAGACTATCGAGTGGAAATCAGTGGCCAGGTTTTCAAAAAGGAATAAATAATTAAATGCCCGGTAACAAGATTAAAAGTTGGGAAATTAAATTAAACCCTTTAAAGATTCATTATCAGGGGCGCCTGGGTGGCTCAGTCAGTTAAGCATCTGACCCTTGGTTTCGCTCAGGTTGTGATCTCGCAGTTCATGGGACAAAGCACCACAGTGGACTCCACACAGACAGCAGGGAGCCTGCTTGGGACTCTCTTTCCTCTCTCTCTGCCCCTCTTCCCCATTCATGCATATTCTCTCTCGTTCAAAATAAGTACATTTAAAAAAAAAAGAAATCTCTGCTCTTCCTTTAATGTTTTTTTAATGTTTATTTATTTTTGAAAGAGACAGAGCACAAGTAGGGGAGGGACAGAGAGAGAGGGAGACAGAATCAGAAGCAGGCTCCAGGCTTAGAGCTGTCAGCACAGAGCCCGATGCAGGGCTTGAACCCACAAACTGTGAGATCGTGCCCTGAGCCAAAGTCTAACACTTAACTGAGCCACCCAGGCGCCCCAAGAAACTTGCACGCTTAACCAGTATACAACTGATTACATACATTACAAATGACGTCTCTTTATGACAGCAAATTAGAACATTATCCTCATGTCAAAATTTCTCTTCTGAATTTAACACATAATAGATATGCCATAAGTGTCTACTGAATAAATGGATTTGTTCAATTAGTGGTTTTAATCAGTGAAAATATAATGGAGTCCATCAAACATAATTCCTAGGCTAACTAAGCTGTAAATTTGCAAACGAGTAAATTATTGATGGATATGATTTTTAACAATTCATTTGGGAAGGTGAGTTATTTCTGAAGATATTTATATAAAGAAACTATTAAGGTGACAACCAAACAATGATGCAAAATATTACTACACTGGACCTTGATGTGTGTAAAGCTAAATACAGATTTTATTTTCTTCAAAAGCATTAGGTAACCATATGGCTTCACTGGTGAGTTCTACCAAATGTTTAAAGAAGACTCAACATCAGCGTTTCACAAACTCTACCAAAAGATAGAAGAGTCATAATTCATTCTGAGTCCAGTATTATCCTGATATAAAAACCAGACAAAGACATTACCAGAAACTAGGCTAATATCCCTTGTGACTATAGGTACAAAAATCCTCACCAAAATGCTAGCAAACTGAATCTAGCAACGTATAAAAAAATTATTCACCACTGCTAAATGGGAATTATCCAAGGGATACATCTTTGATTCAATGTATAAGAATCAATGTACTACATCATACTAATAGAATTAAAAACCAAGACCATGTCATCATCTCAACAGATGAAGAAAAACCATTTGATAAAATCTAACACCCTTTCATCACAACACCACTCAAAAAACTAGGAATAGAAGGAAAGTTTCTCATCCTGATAAAGGGTATCTACAAAAAAACAAAAAAAAACAAAAAAAACCCACATATAACATTATACTTAATGCTCAAAGATGGAAAAGTTTCCCCCTAAGATCAAGAAAAGACCAGGATGTCTACCCTCACCACTTTTATTCAACACTATACTCGAGGTTTCAGCAATAGCAATCAGACAAGAAAAAGAAATAAAAGTATGCAGATAAGATGATATGATCTTGTGCATAAAAAAATCCTAAGGGAGGGGCACCTGGGTGGCTCAGTCCATTGAGCGTCTGACTCTTGATTTCAGCTCAGGTCATAATCTCATGGTTCATAGGATCAAGCCCCATGTTAGGCTCCACACTGACAGAGAGGAGCCTGCTTGGGATTCTCTCTCTCCCACTCTCTCTGCCCCTCCTCTGCTCACACTTGCATGCACACAGTCTCTCTTTTTCTCTAAAAGAAAGAAACTTAAAAAAAAAGAAAAAGAAAATCCTAAGGGATTCACAAATACACTATTAGAACTAATAGACAAGTTCAGAAAGGTAGTAGGACACAAGAACAATATACAAGAATCAATTACACTTTTTACACTAGCAATAAATAATCTGAAAAGCAAATTAAGAAAATTTCATTTACAATAGCATAAAAAAATAAAATGCTTAGGAATACACTTAAAAGAAGCACAAGATTTGAATGCAAGGAACTATGCAACACTGTTGAAAGAAATTAAAGATCTAAATAAACTGAATGACATCCCATTTTCATGAAGAAGAACATAATATTGTTGGGGCACCTGGGTGGCTCAGTTAAATGTCTGACTTTGGCTCAGGTCATGATCTCATGGTTTGTGAGTTTGGGCCCCTCTGAGCTGTCAGCACAGAGCCTGGAGCCTGTTCAGATTCTGTGTGTGTCTCCCTCTCTATCCCTCCCCTACTTGCTCTCTCTCTCTCTCTCTCAAAAATAAACATTTTTTAAAAAAAATAACATAATATTGTTAAGATGACAATATTCCACAAACTGGTCTTCAGATTCAATGCAATGTCTATCAAAATTCCAGCTGACTTTTTTTCTAACAGAAATTGGCATGCTGATCCTAAAATTCATTTGATAATTCAAAGAACCCTGATTAGCCAAAACAGTCTTAAAAAAGAAGAAAGTTGGAGGACTCACACTTCTTGATTTCAGAACTTACTAAAAAGCTATAGCAATCAATACCATGCAGTACTGCCATAAGAACAGACTTAGAGGTCAATAAAATAAAGAGTCCTGAAATGAAACCATGCGTTTCTTGTCAATTGAGTTGTGACAAGGGCACCATGACAATTCAATGGAGAAACAACAGTCATCAAATGGTACCGGGACAACTGGATATCTACATGCGAAAGAATGAAATTGCTATTCTATGTCATACAATATATAAAAATTAACTCCAAGTGGATCAAAGACCCAAAGAGCTAAATCTATTAAACTCTTAGAAGAAAACACACACAGTGTTTAGGAGTAAATACACACAGCCCTGAATGAGGCAACAGCATCTTAGATGTGACACCAAAAGCTCAAGCTGAAAAGATAAACTGACTTCACCAAAACTAAAAACTCTTGGGTTCACTTTTGTGCTTTTGACACTATTAAGAAAGTGAAAAGACAGCCCACAGAACAGGAGAAAATCTTTACAAATCATATATCTGATAAAAGCCTACTGTCCAGAATATTTACAGAACTCCTACAACTCAACAATAAAAGTATCTATAACCCAATGTATTCAATGGGCAAAGGAGCTGAATGTATGTCTCCAAAGAATATATTTAAGTGGCCAATAAGCACATGAAAAGATATTCAGTATCTTTCATCATCAGAGAAATGCAAATCAATGCGATACCACTTCACACCCACTACGATGGCTATAATCAAAAAGATGGACAATAACAAGTGTTGGTGAGGATGTAGAGAAGTTAGAACCCTCATGCACAGGTGAGAATGTAAAATGGTGTAGCCACTGTGGAATACACTTTGGCAGTGCCTCAAACATGTTAAACATAGAATTACCATATGACCCAGCAAAAGAACTGAAAACACATGTTCTCATAAAAATTTGTACACGAATGTCCATGACAGCATTATTTCAAAGAGCCAAAAATTGAAAACAACCCAAATGTCCATCAACTGATTAGTGGATAACATTTGACATATTCATACAGTGGAACATTATTCAGCCATTAAAAGTACTGAAGTACTGTTACATCCTACGGCATGGATGAACATTGAAAACATACTATGTGAGAGAAGCTAGGCACAAAAGCCCATATATTCTATGAATTCTAGGTAGATGAAATTTTCAGAATTGACAAACGATGGAGATGAGAACATATTCATGGTTTCCAAGGACTGAGGAAGTAGAAGATGGATGTTACTGCTAGTGGGTAATTTCTGGGCTATAGAAAATATTCTGACATTAGTTAGTGGTGATGATTGTACAACTTTGTGAATATATTAAAAACCACTCAATTGTATGCTTAAATTAAAAAAATATGTGAAATTTAAGAAACAAAACAGATGAACATAGGGGAAGGAGAAAAAAATGAGAGAGAGAAACAAACCATAAGAGACTCCTAACCACAGAGAACAAACTGAGGTTTGAGGGAGGGGAGTGGGTGGGGGGGATGGGCTAGATGGGGGATGGGCATTAAGGAGGGCACTTGTTGGCATGAGCACTGGGCGTTGTATGTAAGTGATGAATCACTAAATTCTACTCCTGAAATCAGTATTACACTATGTGTTAACAGACTAGAATTTAAATAAAAAGTTGGAAAAAAAAGATGTTCTAACAAAGTGTAACTTTCCTTAAAAAAATAAAAGCATCATATAAAATACTAAGATCTGTGAAAATGTGATTATGTCCAAAAAATTACATAAAAAGTTATAGCTGTACACCTGAAACTAATAATGGACTGTATGTTAACTAGCTGAAATTTAAATAAAAATTTGGGGGGAAAAGATGTAAGTGTTAATAAACATATTAAGTAGAGGCTATAAAAGCTAGAGTAATTAAACACTAAATATCATATTTTGCTTTGTTAATCTATTTTCCCTAATAGAGAAAAAAATTTTATCATTACTTTTCTGGATCATATAATGTTGATGTACAAATATGTCACATAATTCCTATAGAGTAATGAGTAATAAAATGATCAAAAATCTCTCTCTTCATTGGGATAATTATAATAAAATATTCTGCCATGATTATTTTTCAGGAGGAGGTAAATCACAGCCATTCACTGAGTATGTCTCACCTTCTCCCTTTCCTGAAAATGTTTTGCCATTTTACAAAGTATACAATCAATTAAGTTTAAATCAAGTACCAGCCATTGTTAAGACTAGTATATTCCAGCTATTGAGAACTATTCTTCAGTAAATGCACCTTGTATCTAATATGCATTGATTTATCAAAAATTTTCCATGGTCCTCTTCAAAAACACTGTGTATGTGTGTGTTTAATATTTGAAAAACATTTGCAGTCAGGTCAAGGAAATAACTGTAATCTAAATTCATTAAAACAAGTGTCAATCTTAAAAGATAATTATCGAGACATGACTTAATTCTCTCATAACCTCAGATGGTATAAACTGACCGACAAATCTGAAGATCAACCTGTTCTTCTTTTTAAAATGAGAAACTCTAGAAACACTCCAGGATGCTTGAAACATCAAAATGTAAAATTTCCATTATGTGGGGCACCTGGTTAAGCATCTGACTCTTCATTTCAGCTCAGGTCATGATCTTATGGTTCATGAGTTCAAGACACAAATCAGGCTCTGCACTGACAGTGCTGAGCCTGCCTGGGATTCTCTCTCCCTGCCTCTCTCTCACGCATAAATAAATAAATGACACTTTTTAAAAATAAAGAAAAAATTTCTATTATGTTTAACATCATTCTAGCACTGACACTGCAAATACATAATAAATTTTAGAAGGCGCTGATTATATTGGATTTGAATTATAATGATCAAGTCTATCAACTGTTATCGTAATAGATTTCTTAATTAAAATACCTTACACCTATAGTGTTTATAATTCCTTTCTTATGAAAAGTCTGCTTCTCAGAATTCTCACAAGTCATGAAAAGGGAGGGAGAAATCAGGTACTAATATCTGCATTTCATATCCTTAGTAAGAGAAAGTGAGAAATGAACTGTCTTGCGCCCTTGTTGGGATGAGCACTGGGTGTAGTATGGAAGCGATGAATCACGGGAATCTACCCCTGAAACCAAGAGCGCACTGTACACGCTGCATGTTAGCTAACTTGACAATAAATTATATTAAAAATACATTTTTAAAAATATTAATTTAAAAAAAGAAAAAAGAAATGTCTTGCCCAATGTCACCAACATTTTTAAGAGGAGGCCAGGTGAGAGAAAACAAGCATAACAAATTAAACCATGGGGCCCGTACCATGCAGGGACTAAAAATTCCAAGTCCAAATCAAAGATTTTCCAAACAGGGAAGTATGAAGATAGCAGCGCCGAAACTGTGCAAGTAGCTTAGGGCTGGAGTCACATTTCTATCTGACTAATTCCAAAGTGGTGAAGAAAGACTGAAAATGCTCTCTTGAAATGATAAAAATGAAAAAGACACTGGCTCCTACAAAACTCCTTTAAAAAGTTCTTCATAAGGATTTCAAAGTGTCAAAAGGAAAGAATTTTTTGATGATCAAGGAGATAGAAAAAAAATCCTTAGAGCTAGCACAGGCTCTTCCCACCACCCCATCATCTAGTACACGCTGTTAGGATTTTGTGTGAATACAGGCTTAACACTCAGAGATGACACCACTTTGGCACTTTTTAAATTTCTTTTGGTATTTATAAAGGATGGTCTATTTGTTCTTATGGTTATCATTTTCTATATATATATATATATATATACACACACAAATATATCATTTTATATAAATTGGTATGTATAGCATTATAATGATCATGACATATATATGATCATGATATATATATATATAAATTGGTATGTATATCATGATCATTATAATGATATACATACCAATTTTTATATATATCATTCTATATCATGATCAGTATAATGATATCATACCATTTATATATATATATATTGGTATGTATATCATATAAATGATATATATAAATGGTATATCATTATAATGATCATGATATACATACCAATTTTTATATATATCATTCTATATATATGTGCACACACATTTTTAGGTATTCTGTAGATCTAATGCAAACCTTTATAAAATCCCAGTAGACTTTTTTGTTGAAACTGACAAGCTGATTCTAAAATTTATATGGAAAGGCAAAGGAAATGCAACAGCCAAAACGATTTTTTAAAAGATCGAAGTTGGACTCAACATCCACTTTTCAGACTTATCTTAAGCTAGTACTTAAGACTGTACGGTATTGAAGAAGGCACAGGTATATAGATTAATGGAACAAAATATATCATCAAGAAATAGACTCACACACTTACAGATGGCCAACAGATGCAGGAAAAGATGCTCACCATCACTCATCATCAGCAAAATGCAAATCAAAACTACAATGAGCTATCACCTCACACCTGTCAGAATGGCTGAACTCAAAAGCACAAGAAACAACAGGTGTTGGTGAGGATGTAGAGAAAAATGAGCCTCACACACTGTTGGTGGGAATGCAAACTGGTGCAGCCACTGTGGAAAACAGTATGGAGGTTCCCCAAAAAATTAGAAATAGGAGTACCCTAGGATCCAGAAATTCCACTACTGGGTATTTGCCCAAAGAATATGAAAACACTAATCTGAAAAGATATATGCACCCCTATGTTTATAGCAGCATTATTTATAATAGCCAAATTATGGAAGCAGCCCAAGTGTCCATCGACTGATGAATGGGTAAAGAAGAGGTGGTGTGTATACACACACATATATATGTATACATATACATATAGAGAGAGAGATACATACACATATACACACACATACACAATGGAATATTACTCAGCCATCAAAAGAATGAAATCTTGCCATTTACAGCAACATGGATGGATTGAGAGAGTATTATGCTCGGGGAAATAAGCTAGTCAGAGAAAAACAAATATATGATTTCACTCACATGTGGACTTTAAGAAACAAAACAAATGAGCAAAGGAAAAAAAGAGAGAAAGACAAGCCAAGAAACAGACTCCTAACTATAGACAGCACACTGATGGTTACTGGAGGGGATTGGGGAGGGGGCCGTACAATAGATGATGGGGATGAAGGAGGGCACTTGTGATGATGAGCCCCAGGTAATGTACGGAACTGCTGAATCACTATTTTGTACACCTGAAACTAATATAACACTGTACGTTAGCTACACTAGAATTAAATTTTTTTAATAAAAAAAAAGTTGGCACTCCTGGGTGGCTCATCCAGTTAAGCATCCAATTTCAGCTCAGGTCATGATCTCATGGTCCATGAGTTCAAGCCCCGCGTTGGACTCTGTGCTGACACCTCAGAGCCTGGAGCCTCTCTTCGGATTCTGTGTCTCCCTCTCTCTCTGCCTCTTCCCTGTTCATGTTCTGTCTCTTGTTCTCTCTCAAAAATAAATAAACTTTGTTAAAAAAACAGTAGATTCCTATTCATTTTGTCATATGATTTTTAATACAGATGCACTGGCAAATCAATAAAGAACAGTCTTTTCGATACATGCTGCTGGAATAATTGCATGGCCACATGCAAAGAAACAAACCTTCATCTACACTTTACTCCACAAACAAACTTTAACCTAAAAGGGATCATAGACCCAAATATAAAGTCTAAAACTATAAAAGTTCTAAAAGTAAATGTAGGAGGAAATCTCTGTGACCTTAGGAAAGATTTCTCTGCTATGACACCAAAGCAGAATTCAGAACCAATCGATTAAATCGGACTTCATCAAAATCAAAGCCTTCTGCTTTGCAAAAGATGCCCTTAACTAAATGAAAAAGGAAAACCACAAACCGAGAGCAAATACTGGCAAAACGTATGTAAGATAAAGGATTTGTATTGTAAGTATATACAGAACTGTCAAAACCCCCAGTAATAAGTAAACGAGCAACATGGTTTTGAAAACAAGCAAGAGATTTGAACAGACGCTTCACCAAAGAAGATGTATGGGTACAATAAGATTACAAAAAGATGCTTCTTTGCACAAAATGCAAACCGAAACTCTTTTAAGAAACCAAGACAAACCTATTAGAATGGAGGGAAGAGAACTGAGAAAACCAGCCACTAAAACACAGAACAGTGGGAGCTCTCCTATCCTGCATGCTCTTATAAAGTTAACATACAAGCCCGCAATCCCACCCCCAGGGAGTGACCCACTCCAGCCAAACTTGTGTCCACAAAAGAAAGCCTGTATGCCAATGTTTATAGTGACTTTACTCATAAGCATCAAAACTGGGGAAAAAACTCCAAATGTTTTTCTATTGGTGAATGATAAAGTCAAGGACATGCATACAGTGGAGCCCTACTCAGCAAGGAAAAGTAATCAACACCTAACAGGGATCAATTTCAAATGCATTACACTGAGTAAGAGATGCCAGACACAAGAGGCTACACTCTGTACAATTCTGTCTATGTGACATTCTGGGAAAGGGCAGACTACAGGGACAGGAAATGGGTCAGTGGTTCCCAGGGAACAGGAGTCAGACAAGGCACTGACGGCCACGGTGGGGCAGGTGGACATTCTATGGGCAGTGGGATCATTCTCTATCTTGATCATGTGATACTTATGTAAGCATGTTCTCTTGTCAAAGCACTGAAGGCTGAAAAGGGTGAATTATTCTGTATGTAAATCATACCTCAATATTTTTAGGTGTCTAGCTTTCCTACTCTACCATTAACACCTCCAAAGAGTATGTTAAAACATTTCTACATAAGGGCTTCTGGGTGGCCCAGTGAGTTGAGTGGGTTGACTCTTGATTTTGGCTCAGGTCATGATCTCAGGATTCATGGGTTCAAGCCCCACGTTAGGCTCTGCACTGACAGCATGGAGTCTACTTGGGATTCTCTCTCTCCCTCTGGGGAGCTGTCCCTCCCCAACTTTCATGCTCTCTCTCTTGCGCTCTCACTCTCATTCTCTCTCTTTCAAAATAAATAAGTACACATTTAAAAATTTTCTACCTAGTACTAATATACATCATCCTAATTGGCCCACATTTGGACACTATTTTTTTTAGGCAAGAATATTTGTTTTTCTGAACAAGGTTTGCCTAAAAGAAATATACATAGGAGCACTTGAGTGGTTCAGTTAAGTGACTGACTCTTGATTTTGGCTCAGGTCATCATCTCAGGGTTTGCGGGTCTGAGCCCCCAGTCAGTCTCTATGTTGATAGGGTGGGGCCTACTTGACATTCTCTCTCTCTCAAATAAACTTTTTTAGAAGGCTAACTTTTTTAGGGGCGCCTGGGTGGCTTAGTTTGTTGGGCATCTGACTTCGGCTCACATCATGATCTCACCGTTGGTGGGTTCGAACCCCACATCAGGCTCTGTGCTCAGAGCCTGGAGCCTGTTTCAGACTCTGTGTCTCCTTTCTCTGCCTCTCTTCCGCTTGTGCTCTGTCTCACTCTGTCTCTCAAAAACAAATAAATGTAAAAAAGAATTTTTTTCAGAAGGCTCCACTTTTTTAGCTCTATATATACATCAAGCCCACTTTGAAACTCTGGAGCTTTCTCCTGTTGTGAGGATTAAAAAAATTGTAACTAGCAAGGATTAAAAAAATTGTAACTAGCAAATCAGTGTCCTTTATCATTTCTCTCCACATACAAATTGAACAGTAAAATCCTTTCTTGTCTTAATTCAAGCAATAAATAGTTCATTTGCTTCTGGGAAAGAATTCATCACAGTCTGAATTATTTTCACGTTTGCTAGCAGTCTGCGGAATCTGACCAACTGTCATATGAATAACTTGAAATATTTGTTTATTCATATCCGTCTCAACACAACTCACTGTGTTCTGTAGCAAAGTAATTCTTTATGCCTGAAAAAAAATGAGAATCTTTTGTTTTTAGGGAAACTCTCTTTACATAGGATCAAACTTCACGTCTGAAAAGGCATCACGTGAAAAACCTGGACAGATAATCACCAAACTACTGAAGATACAAAATGTCGACATGTGAATCAAACCGTGAAGCAAATAAAATGCAAATCCATCACGTTCTTCTCTCATCTCAGAGAATCGCTGAGCACTCAAGCTTTTCTCTTCCTTTTGCCTAACTACCAAATGGGTGGAAATGTTTTCCTTTCATTTACTGGAAACAAAAGTGGTGCTACATCAGCAGATAGGCTATGAAATAAAACATAAAAAAAACAAGATGACGCCTAGTTAAATGTGAACAACACGATGAGAGGCTTCATTAGGGCATGAATTTTGCAATCACAGATCGTATTCAGAAAAATTAAACTGTGGAAGTATGAGCCTAAGACCCCCTTCAAGGGCAGAAAGAGCACAGGGTCCCAGGTGCAAGAGACAGGACAGAAAAAAGATGAAGGTGAATGTCAGAGGGAGGAAGAGAGTAATCAGCTCAGCTGAACTGGTGGATGGGAGAAAAACTATCAAATGGAAAGTACTTCGTAAACTGTAAATAAAAGCAGAAGTGTGCAGTAAATGTAAAATCCATTGCTCTATTTTGGGAACCCAAAACCCCCAAAATACTTAGATTTTAATTGACATATTAAAAATGAAACACCCCCAAAACACTTAGATTTTAATTGACATATTAAAAATGAAAAATTGTGAATGGGAAGAAATGTTCTCCCAATTAGTGCTTCTGCTAAGAGGAAATTTTTTCATTAGAAATTCTAAATTTAGGTTGATTTACTCAGGAAGAAATGAGCACTGCTAGAATTTCAGTCATAAAAAGCAAAAGGAAGTTTAAAAAAAAAACAGGATAGCAAAATGTGTTCTAACTCGGACATTTTTCATCTACCGAGGGACAGCTCTGTCAGTTTGCTCTAAATGGAACCGTGTTGGAACCAGATAGGCTCCACTGTATACATGCCACTGACTTTGTCATCCACCAGTAGAAAAACATTTGGAATTTTTCCAGTTTTTGATGCTTATGAGTAAAGTCACTATAAACACTGGCATGTAGGCTTTCTTTTGTGAAGACACATTTTTTTAAATGTTTGCTTATTAGAGAAAGAGAGAGAGAGAGTACATGAAAGCCAGGGAGGGGCAGAGAGAGAGGGAGAGAGAGAACCCAAGTAGGCTCCATGCTGTCAGCACAGAGTCCAACTTGGGGCTTGGACCCATGAACTCTGAGATCACGACCTGAGCCAAAATCAAGAGTTGGACATTCAACCAACTGAAAACTCCAGAAAACTGAGAAGTCACGTACACGGAACAGCTAAATCAGCTAAGTCAGCTAAATCATTTACTGGGGATGTTGGGGAGATCGCGCAGAACAGAAGTGCCAGAGGTCCAGGGTGGTGAAGTCTGTTAGTGAAGTCTTAGAAGGGGAGGAAGGTCTGGGCACTGCAGTCCCACAAGTGTGAGCATTAGCTAACCTCGGGGAAGAGCGGCCCTGAAGGCCTGTGTGCAAATGCAGAGACAAAGTGACACACGGCTGGACCTGAGGAGGGAAGTAAGCCAAGCACTGCAGGACTCCAAAATGGCCAAGCTCCTAGAAGCAGAGAGTAGAATGGGGGTCACCAAGCGCTGGGGGAGGTGCTGTCTGGGGGTCTAAAGTTTCAGTTATGCGGGGTGCGTAAGTTCGAGAGGTGTGCCGCAGGCTGCAGTGTCTGTAGTTAACAATTCAGTGTCGTACTCTTCAGGACCTCACGGTCACTGCTCTTACCACCAAACCAACATCAACAAAAACCAAAAGACAAGAGGAATCTTTTGGAGTTGATGGATATGTTTACTACCTTGGTTGAGCTGACAGTTTCATGGGTTTGTATGTCCAAACTCATCCAATTGTACATGTTAAATATGTGTAGTTTTTTGTAGGGTTTGGTTTTTTTGGAGGGGGGAGTAATCTATTATACCTCAATAAATTTTTAAAAAATTTTTAGTGTTTTATTTATTTTTGAGAGAGAGAGAGAGAGAGAGACAGCATGAGCAGGGGAGGGTCAGAGAGAGAGGGAGACACAGAATCTGAAACAGGCTCCTGGCTCCGAGCTAGCTGTTAGCACAGAGCCTGACGCGGGGCTCGAACCCACGAACCGCGAGATCATGACCTGAGCCAAAGTTGGACACTTAACCGACTGAGCCACCCAGGTGCCCCAATAAATCTTTTTAAGTTTTATTTATTTCTGAAAGAGAGAGAGAGAGACAGCGTGAGCAGGGGAGGGTCAGAGAGAAAGTGAGACACAGAATCTGAAACATGCTCCAGGCTGAGCTGGCTGTCAGCGCAGAGACCGACGTGGGGCTTGAACCCACGAAATGTGAGATCATGACCTGAGCTGAAGTTCGACGCTTAACCGACTAAGCCACCCAGGTGCCCCAATAAAATTTTTAAGAGAGAAAAAGAGGGGCATCTGGGTGGCTCACCCAGTTGGGCATCCAACTTCAGCTCAGGTCATGATCTCGTGGCTTGCGAGTTCAAGCCCCACATCAGGCTGTGGGCTGACAGCTCGGAGCCTGGAGCCTGCTACGGATTCTGTGTCTCCCTCTCTCTCTGCCCACCCCCGACCCCGCTCATACTCTGTCTCTCTCTCTCAAATATAAATAAAACATTGAATTAAGAAAAATTTTTTAAGAAATTAAAAGGAAAACGTAGGAAGGCAAGTAATAACATAGTAACACAGGAGTCAAAGACAAACGTAGAGGCTCCAGGAGACAGTACGGATTGCCAGGAATGAGTTCTGGTGATTTTCTTGTTTGACTAGTGCACCAACACCACTGGGTCTGAATAAAGGGACAAGATAACGCAGCTGGACTTGAGTGAGATATGTGTCCACTCTGCCCTGACGTCCTTCACTTACACAGTTATTCAACAAATATGCCTAACACGTGCAGGCATCATCCTCCAGGCTGGACACACAGTGATGGAACCCATTCTGGCCACACGCTCCTCTGCACGTCCTTACGGTCAGATCGAGAGCATCACTGAGTAGAGCACAAATTAATGAACAACCACCTTCTGGGAGCACTGATATAGTTTATAGGATGGGGAGGCCCTAGGGCTTGGTCTCATTCAAAATTTGTGGCTGTTTCTTTCAAATAATGTAGATGAGGGCACTAATTTCATGGTCATTAAAGTTGCATGTGGCATAAAGTACATGGGGACAAGTAAATAATTGGATGATTAAATTAGTGTCCCAAATCCCTTAAAAATCTGAAGCAGTGGGGCAAGGCTAACATGACAAAACTTTAAAAAGGAAGATAATTCATTTTCTCACTTGCTTCAAAAACATAAAATGCACTTGGGTCAAAATAAAAAACAAACCATTCCACAGACATGGTTTATATAAGAATATAGTGTGTGACAGATGACATATCAGAAGCATAAGTAAAAACTCCATGTGCATCAATTATCAGGAAGTCTGAAGACTAGTTCAGAGCAAGGAAGGGGGTCATCTGTTCCCCGCTGTGTTGGCTGGGCCACACCTGGCTCTGTGTCTGGCTCCAGCACCCACACTTCAGAAAGATAATTTAAGGGGTCCCTGGGTGGCTCAGTCGGTTGAGCGTCCAACTTCAGCTCAAGTCATGATCTCAAGGTTCATGAGTTTGAGCCCCATGTTGGGCTGTGTGCTGACAGCTTGGAGCCTAGAGCCTGCCTGGGATTCTGTGTCTCCCTCTCTGTCTGCCTCTCCCCTGCTCATTCTCTCTTTCTCTTCCTCTCTGTCTCTCTCTCCCCCCCTCTCAAAAAATAAAAACATTTTAAAAAATTTAAAGAAAGGAAGACAATTTAAAACGTAGCTTCTGTTAGGAGAGTTACCAGGCTAGGGAGGGTTGGTTTTTCTGAAGAAACACAAGAATGGAAGACTCGGTGGGGACAAGCGAGTCCTCCAAATCTTTGGATGTTTGGATTTCCCAAGAAGGAAGCATTAGGTTTGCTCAGGGTGGTCCCCAGGAGGTAAAATCAGGGCCAGCGGGTGAGAAGAGCCAGGAAGCCAAGGCTCAGCCGGGCGGGTATACAGAAGGCATGTCTAACAGGGATGCCCTAAGGTAGACCGAGCTGCTCTAAGAGCTGGGAGTGAACTGACATCCCCAGAAGCCCCCATGCAGTGGTGCCATAAAAAACCAGAATATTTCAGGCAGGACTTGAGGGCTATTTGGAATCAATAACCTAAAGGTTCCTTCAGTGCTGCTTGTGTGTGTCACTTGCTGGTCTGCCCAGTGCATCCTTTTTCACACCGGACAAAGAGCAAAGAACGTGTCTTAGCTTTTAACATGCGATCACAATTTGGGGCTGGGCACCACCAGTTCTAAAAGCTTTTTGATTTTCTTTTTTGAGAGAGAGCACAAGCAAGGGAGGTGCAGAACGTGAGGGGGAAAGAGCATCTGAAGCAGGCTCTGCACTGACAGCAGTGAGCCCGACGCGGGGCTTGAACTCATGAACTGCAAGATCATGACCTGAGCTGAAGTTGGATGGATGCTCAACCGACTGAGCCAACCAGGGGCCGCGCAACCAGTTCTAAGAGTCGATGCCCAACTCTGAGAGAAGGAAGAAGAGAGCAGTGAGAGAAGCCCTGGAGTGGGGAAAGGGGTGCACAGGACCGAGGCCAGGGGAGGAAGGCGGGGGGGAAGGCGAAGAGGCCCTCCCCCAGAGCTGCTCACCCGCCCTCCACCCAAGTCCATGGCCTTGCCCCCACCACCCCGTCTCACAGTCCCTTTTCTAACTTCGGGGTTCTTCAAGCTGCTGACCTAAATCGTGACGCAAATCATGAGCTTCTCTCTTCCCACTTTATGATAAAGACGTGTCCTGGGGGACAAAGAGGGAAAGACTTGGAGGAAAACACACACACACACACACACACACACACACACACACACAATCTAACCACCACTGCAAGTCACTGGAATTCAGTTCTCCACTTTCGCAGAAGCTCAGCCCCAAAAGCCGATGGCTTTGCCCTGAATACACGTCCACACTTGGGTGTCCCAGAGTCAGATCCACCGCCGAACGTGGTCACACCAGCTCAGCGCATTTCAGTCCCATGTCTCCGCTGACCGGCTCTCTCCCCAGAGTATGTGCTACCAAAAGTGGCATCTTACATGTGAATTGAAGCTAACCTTCTACCTGTACATGTGAACTTTAAAAACCTAACTTTTCATTGAAAAGTCATATATATGGTAAAAAAAAAAAATGCAAAAACAAATTTAAAAAAATTTTTTTAATGTTTATTTTTCTTGAGACAGAGAAAGAGACAGAGTGTGAGTGGACGAGGGGCAGAGAGAGGGGGAGACACAGAATCAGATGCAGGCTCCAGGCTCTGAGCTGTCAGCACGGAGCCTGATGTGGGGCTTGAACTCATGAGCCGTGAGATAGTGACCTGAGCCAAAGTCAGATGCTCAACTGACTGAGCCACCCAAGCGCCCCCAAAAATGTATTTTAAAATACATAAGAAAAGGTGTCTTCCCCTCCCCTCACATCCCAAACCCCACCCACCCTCCCCAGGGGCAAAAGCTCTTACCAGGTTCTCGTATACTCATAGATTCTTTCTGGCAGGGGAGGGGGAAGGGGGAGAGTCAGGGAAGAGGGCACCATGTGTAAGCATGTGAATGAATGCCCCTTTGTTACATGAATGGAAGCAAGTATCACACTGTCCTGCCCCTGGTTTTTTTACACCTGTGTACACTCTACTCTGCTACAGCACCTACCACCATAACACCTGTTACCCCCAACACCGCCGCTGCACAGGGGACGACGTCAGAATAACCCAGAAGTTTCCTCAGTTTCCATGCAGCTATTTCTGCAAGGGGAGCTTAGCTTTGCATTATGAATAGAATGGGAGGCTTCAGCAGGAAGGGAAGCAACTCTCAACATGGAACCCCAGCAGTTGGATTTTTAGAAAAGGTTAGGAAGAGGGCCTACACCTCCCCAGGGAGGCGGGGACACGCCGGCCGTGCATGGTCCTGGGCTGTAGCAGGCGCACGTGCACCGTGTCGTCCCCCCCAAACCGGCATTCCCGTGCTGTTTTTTAAAATTATTAGCCCCTCGGGCAGTGTCCCGTGGCACTGAGCTGCCTGCCTGTAACCGCCGGTTTGCACCCCCCACCCCCGGACACCAATGACTGTTGCTGTGAAGACCCTGAGTTCAAGGCTGCAACCGTTGTGCGTGGGCTGCCACGGACCCAACGTTTCCCGTAAGGCAGGCCACGCTCAGCATGCGTTGCTGCAGA
Organism: Hyaena hyaena; assembly: GCF_003009895.1. NCBI lineage: Eukaryota > Metazoa > Chordata > Mammalia > Carnivora > Hyaenidae > Hyaena > Hyaena hyaena. The sequence continues at coordinate 508,211 of NW_024081524.1, read as the reverse complement.
GTGCGTGTCACAGCATGGGGCCTCTACTGGAAATCCTGGCTGGTGCCTATCACTCTGCCACGCTCCTTCTTCTGGCCCCCCAACTAGTCCCGACTGATGCACGCTTAAGCTGCATCCAATTACTTGCTGACGAGAGCGAGGCTGTAATGAACTCTGTGTGATTTCCTATGGACTGAATTGTGTCGCCCCCCAAAACTCATCTCTGAAAGGCCTTATCCACAGTCTCTCAGAATGGGGCTCTCCTGGGAGAGAGAGGCCCTTTAAAGAGGTGAGGAAGTTAGAACGAGGCTGTGAGGGTGTGGCCCTGATCTGACAGACAGGTGTCCTTGAGAGGGGAAGGGACGTCTGGGATGCTGGTGTGCAGAGGAAGGGCCAGGTGCGGACGCGGCAGGCAGGGAAGGCGGCCCCCTGCAAGGTAAGCTGAGGGGCTCGGGAGAAACCAAGCCCGCCCCCACCTCGGTTTCTCCAGAAGAGTAAGGAATACATGGCTGCGGCCTCGGCACTGGTAAGTCAGCTCTGCTGAGAACACAACTCTGTCTGTCTGATCTGAATGCAGAGACAAGTCCGAACAACCGGCTGCTGTGTCCTTCTCACAGGCTTACACTTCTCACTCCAGGACCTCCCTCATGCCTACCGAAAACAGATTACTCTGATTCAAAGAGACATGGGGTCCAAGTCTCAAACGTTGCTAATATCTAAGCTCGTGGGTAGACGGGATCGATTCTGCTGCAGCAGGCCGTCCCCACGTCCTGGCCAGGCAGTGACGGGGGGAAATCATGCAGGTGGTAGTGCCAGACAGGTCTGAGGGTGAAAACCAGCTTCAACTTGGTGATGGGTGCATGGGCCTTAGCAAACTAATTACTCTCTAAATGCCTCAGTTTACCCCTGAGAAGTATCATATCTACACTGTAGTTAGTATGGGAATTAAAAACAATGTACCTAAGGGCGCTTGGGTGGCTCAGTAAGTTAAGTGTCCGACTCTTGATCTCAGCTCAGGTCATGATCTCACAGTCCGTGAGTTCAAGCCTCGCGTCCCTCAGCACAAAAAGCCTGCCTGGGAGTCTGTCTCTCCCTCTCTCTGCCCCTTTCTGCTCTCGCTGTCTTTCAAAATAAACAGACTTTAAAAAAAATAAAAATAATGATCTAAAAGACCTACAAGTTGGTAGACAGTCAACACTTGAGAATTCTCCTCGTTATCGTTTCTAGGCTATGAGTTTCTATCTATCACTAACATTTCCAGGTCCAGACACTTTTGGTGACCACAGTCTGCCTTTCTGAGCTGCCATGATTATGCCAGATGGGTAGTTTGGACTGTGGAAGGGCAGGTAGAAACCAGGAACTTGATATTTCCCCCATTACAAATCCATCTTTCAGTCTCTCTGACCACTCAAATTCCTACTGAAGCACTCCTTATCAAAATGCAAATGTCCCCGAAAACGGCAATACGTAACTCTTCAATCAAAGATTAGTAGACACCTGGAAAAAAAGGCCACAGGATGAAGTGATAAAGCGTAGGTGCCAGGGACAGGCAAATGTCAGGGAGCAAGAAGGGACGGTCACTGGAGTCGCAGAGGCTTCCGCCCCCTCCCGAAAGTGTGGACCGCTCACCATGTGCACCAGCGTGAGCCTAATGCCTCACGGCACCTGCCTCCATAGCTGTCACGCTCCCACGAACATCGCCCAGCAAACTGTAAGACAGCGCCCCTGAAATGTACCCAGCAAGTTGGGGACACACAAAGGGGTTTGTGAATTTTTCTGGCATTTGAATTAATCCTCATAAAGAATAATCTCATTGCCCAATGTTTCACCCCACAATATTCCAGAGGAGAAAATGGACGTGATTCCTCCTGCCCATCCTAGAATCAAGCCCTGTGATCAATGAGCAATTATTCTATCAGCCCTCCTCAGGGAACATTCACACCGTAATATTAAATCAGAAAAACTAAGATCTAATTCCCCTTACCTATAAAAGTTCTACGATTTCTTTGGTCATGTTCAATCTGCCTCAGTCCATTGGGTCACAAGTGTACCAGTTCCAATATAACCATGATGCGTCCCGATTATGGGAAGGCTTCACTCTGCCAGAGAGGACGCCGGACGACTCCAGTGTTCTATCTGAGTGTGGAAATTTGATTGAGTCATTCAGATGGGAGATTTCTTACATTCATATAAATATCCATTTCTCTACCTGAAATAGATGGCCTGTACCACCTTTGGGGGTAACAAGCTCCTTGAGTTTAACACCTGTCGTGACAAGTACTGTTTCATTCATCACAAAATAACCTATTTCATAAATGGAGTTCTTCAGGGAACACGACACGCAACTGAATCCTTTGAGAGGGGCTGAGACCTGAGGGGCAGTGGGGGCTCTGCCTGCCCCAGGTCCTGAGCCCTCTAGTGCTGGGCAGCGGTGGGGGTGGGCCTGAGGCAGGGTCCTCCACGGGACTGTGGCCTGCTTCCTGGACTGGGTCCTTAACCCAGAGAGAAACCTGTTACTCTCTCGTCTGTCATAGCCCTCCAAACTCCCCCAGCCTCAGCTTCGTGCCCTTGACTTCCACCTGGATGCCCCCAGTCTTTCTGTTCCCCAACTTAAATTCAACATGGGATCAGCATAGCTTATCTCATTTCTGTGGCTTGATCTTGGCTCCAATCAGTTGGAGAAGGGTCAGAGAGCCTTATAAGGCTGCTCTCTTGACAAGGTGATGGGTGAGACAGTGTCACTCAGAAGAAAGTGAGGCACCATTAGTGACATACTTGTCCCAGGGGCTTCAAGAACGGTCTCCTGGCTCTCATCAGAACTTGGGGAACATGTGGGGCACCTGGGTGGCTCAGTAGGTCAAGCATCTGAGTCTTGATTGCAACTCAGGTCATGATCTCACAGCTCAAACCCCTCATCAAGCTATGAATTGAGTAAGGAGGCTGCTTGGATTCTCCTTCTCCCTCTCTGTGCCCTTTCCCCATTTGTGTGCACACACTCACTCTCTCTAAAAATAAATAAATTTTGGAAGTACCTGGGTGGCTCAGTGAGTGGAGCGGCCGACTTCAGCTCAGGTCATGATCTCACAGCTTGTGAGTTCGAGCCTCGTGAGCCTGAAACCTCTTTTAGATTCTGTGTCTTTCTCTTGCTCTGCCCCTCCCTCACTCATGTTCTGTCTCTGTCTCTGTCTCTCTCAAGGATAAATAAAACATTAAGAACTTTTTTTAATTTAAAAAAAATAAATTTTTTACCAAAGTGGGGGTGGGGGGGCACTTGGGTAGCTCAGTTGGTTAGGCATCCGCTTCAGCTCAGATCATGATCTCAGGGTCTGTGGGTTCGAGCCCCGCATCAGGCTCTGTGCTGACAGCTCAGAGCCTAGAGCCTACTTGAGATTCTGTGTCTCCCTCTCTCTCTGCCCCTCTGCTACTCACACTCTCTCTCCATCTCTCAGAAATGAATAAATGCTAAATAACTTAAAAAAAAAAAAAAAGAACTTGGGAGACATAGCTGTGCTCTCTGCAGCTAATATCTCTGGGGCCAAATAGACTGCAACCTTCTCTGAGCATCGGCTCTTCTCTGCTGCGGTTCAGTAGCTTCTCTGAGATTTCAACATTTCGACCACCTCCGTTTCATACACCAGACTAAAGAGCCGCCCGTGGCCTGGAGCCGGGGGAAGGCTACGTTGTGTTGGGAGGCGTGTGACACGCCATCACCACTGAAGGTGCTCTGGTCCTCACTGTGCTCGGCCAGAAAGGCTCCGGCAGGCCTGCCAGGACTGTGAAACTCACGGTCATGTGAGGCCATTTGACGACCCCGCACCTGCTGGCCGCTGGATTCCTTCTACAACATCTCCCCCCAGTGGCTGGTCGGCCCTCCGCTCCACCAGCTCCAGCGACGAGAGGCCACGCATCCTAAGTTGGAACGACTTTATCCAAACTGTGCCTGGGACTGAGCAGCAGCCTCACGTCCCTCTGGCACTGGCTGGGGTGACCCGAGTCAACATCTCAGAGCCAGTTAGGACGGGAGACTCCGTGCTGCCGTGTGCGGGTGTGACTGAGCCAGCTGACCACAGCTCCCTCTGGTGACAAGAGAAAGGAAACGAGCTGGTGCCTCCTCCCAAAAGGTGCCAACGGGGTGACTTCCAGGCTCAGAGCTGCTGGCACGCAGTCAGGCCCCTGATCGCTCTTCCTTTCTTCTGCCATGTGACGAGTCTTCGGACACCAGGAAGGCCTGTCCCGTTTCCTCTGAGCGCCCCCTCATCCCGGGGAAACGGCCTCTTTAACTGCGCCTCATAGGACCCGTTTCCAAGACCCTCTACCCTCTAGAACTCATTTCCGCTTCTCACGGCGGCTTGTTTCTCTCTCTCTAGTTTTGTTTCATCATCCACGTTAGTTTAGGGACAAACGGGGCCAGACGCGTCCTCCGAGAGCCAGGAAGGGAGAGGCACAGGGGAGACCCCTCGCAGGGAAGCCTGCCCTGGAGATGGTGCCAGCCATACCCCCTGACGGTCGTCCAGAGACGGTCCGATGGAACTTCGGGACTCCGCCAACCAGCCTTGACCATTATGTTGGTGGGGAGGTTCCCCGCTCCTCCGGGCTGGCCCCGGGGGGAATACTCTTCAAGCTCGGCTCCCTTCCCTTCCAGGTCAAGGACGTGATGGCTGGAGCGGGGATGAGTCTGAACAGTGGGGGGCGGTGGCTCTTCTCGGTAGCCAGCCCATGTCTCACCAGCTCGGGCTGCTGCCCCATCACCCCAAACGGGGGCACTTCAACAGTAAGCATTTCTTCCTCTCAGCTGTGGAGGCTCAGACGTCTAAGATCACGGGCCTGCAGACTCGGGGTCTGGTGAGAAGCTGCGTCCAGGTTCACAGCCGCCATCTGCCCGAGCTGCTTGAGGTCACTGCTTTGGGGCACCAGCCCCACTCGAGGGGACTCCACTCTTGGGACCGAAGCATCTCCAGAGGCGCCCCTTCCTCAACCATCACATGGGGGGCCAGGATCTCAACCCAAGGACACACACAGGCCGTCCACACCACAGCTCCTTCGCTGCGCAACCCCACCTGCCGAGAGGTCAGTCTGAGGTGTCTCCTTCTCCTCCCCTAAGTCCTCTCTAATCCTGAGCAATCATCTTTCCCCCTACAGAGTGCACCTCGTGCAGGGGTGTGGCTCTGCTGTTACTCAGCCCTGGCCCCATCCCCAAGAACAGGATGCTCGCCTGGGAAGACACTTGTCAACTGTGAAAGCCGGGTCCAAGTTCAGAGCCCTCCTGACCTGGCACAGCTCCCCAAGCAACCCTCTGGGCGTGCCACGCTCCATACCCTGGGGCCCCCTCACCCCGGTTCAGCCTCACACCATCCCGTCCCCATCAGGCAGCACATGGCACAAATACTGCCTCCCCCGCAGGAGAGCAACAACTTCCCTTAAGGGTTTGTCACTTCCCTTAAGACGTCCTCAAGTCGGGGGCACGCCTTGGTGGCTGTCGGTTGAGCGTCCAACTTCAGCTCAGGTCATGATCTCACGGTTGGTGGGTTCCAGCCCTAAATCAGGCTCTGTGCTGACAGCTCAGAGCCTGGAGCCTGCTTCGATTCTGTCTCCCTCTCTCTCTGCCCCTCTCCTGCTTGTGCTCTGTCTGTCCCTACCTCTCTCAAAAATAGATGAACGCTAAAATAAATAAATAAGTAAAAAGACATCCTGAAGTTGGAGCCTCCGGATAAGTTCAGCAACTCAGCAGTGTCATCAAAGACCAGGAGTCTGTCCCCCTTTCTGCCCCGCCAGCCTCAGCACCCCGCTTTCATCTCCGCTCTCCCCTGGTGGCGGTAAAACAGCTGCTAGCGCTGCAGGTGTGAGCGCTCCGTGCAGCCCGTCCGCGGCCGGGAAGGTTGCGCTCGCCTCCAGCGCCTCCTCTGTTAGCAGCAAAACCCTTCCCTGAGCTCCCAGCAGATGCCCCTTCAGAGCCCACTGGCAGGAATGGATCACCTACCCAGGGCCCACCGCCCACCCTGACGTCCGATGCACTGGGGGCTCTGCTCCCAGGAAAGAGGGGAGACGGCTGGGGGTGCCAGGGTATCTGCACACCACGGCCGGCCTGCTGGCGTCCCCTGCTCCCGGACGGGTGGCCCGGCTCAGGGACCTGCAGGCTTTGGTGCCTGGCCAGGTGAGCAATGCTCCGCCACGGCCCGGGGGACCCCAGGGAATCTAGGAAGCACGCGTTACAGCGCGAGCTCGGGGGACTCCTGCGCTGCAGAACATGTTTCTTTTATGCCCTGGGCCACCAGGGAAAGTACTCTGCCAGAGGCCTTGTCCCCTGCTACATGGTCTAAATGTCAGGAATCCTGCATTTTTTCCGTTTGGCTGTAACTTGTATGCCATCTCTCAGCGACGGTGGGCGCAGTGCGTCCGGAAGGGCCTCGATCTTCCTATCTCGGATCCCCATACTCTTGGTGGAGCTTGGGGAAGGCGAGGGCTTAACCCTGGAGCCATGCTTCGGGAGAGAGAGACATTCAGCGGGAAGGCGCTCGAGCCACTGACCCACGTGTCAAAGGGACCTCCAGGTCTGGTCACAATGGCTCATTAGGCTGCGTCACCCCGAAGCCCTATTTCTATTCGTGTTTGGTTGTTGTTGTTGTTTTAACTTTACATTTTCTCAAGCTAGCACTCATCCCTGATTTCAATTGGTCAGACATCTCCAAATCCTACTTTTGATATCAAACATAATAGCTCTCACTCTCTGCCTTGTGTTGTGTGCAAATTCCATATCCTCAGTCCAGGAACCGATAAAAACTCAAAGCAGCCAGTCAGAGAAGCCACAATAACCCCCGTAAGAAAATCCTTACAGCTCTCTTCTAGGTTCCTCAAATGCACAATGTAAAAAAATCAATTAAAGGAGCTTACAAACTTCATGAATGCCAATACTTCCATGAATCAGTCCATTGTATTCTGAGGTTGCAAGCCCAGACACCATCTAATTCTTGGGAAGATGAACCAGAAACCCAAAAAAAGCAAGTGATATATGTCTTTGCAGATTCTTGGTGCCTCCAAGAATCTGCCAGGAGCAGGTCTAGAAAATTACTGAATTTATCCAGGTTCCACAAGCCCTGCCTCCGCCCATCACACCTGCCTGGCCAGGAGCCATGATGGTCCCTCTCCAAGCGTGCCCGGCCCAGCTATAGAGCTAGTCAGAGTGACAGGCAGGGGCACACACCAAACCACACTCGGTCGTAGAGAATTCGCTCTTCAAAAAGAAATCGGGGGCTACTGGGGAGGGACGGACAGTGGCAGCCAAAAATCTGACGGGCCCCCACGACCGTCACGCTGTTTTCTTCTTTCAGAGATCTTCACACACGCTAACACTCACTTCCGTAATCGTCTCACTTCTGAATACACAGTCCATAAGATTAGGGGTCCTGCGTGTCTATCGGCACCAAATCAGAAAAGCTTATTACACAGTAGACAGTATTTGCTGAATGAATGAGTCCCCAGCGGCTTCTCATTTAAATGAAAATTCTCAAACTGATCATATTTTCATGAGTTTAGTTAAAAATACAAACCATCTCATTTTACCAAACCTCCACAGGGGAGCCTGGGTGGCTCAGTTAAGCATCTGACTGGCTCAGGTCACCATCTCATGGTTTGTGAGTTCGAGCACCACGTTGGGCTCAGTGCTGACAGCTCAGAGCCTGGAGCCTGCTTCAGATTCTGTCTCCCTCTCTCTTTGCCCCTCCCCTGCTCACGCTCTGTGTGTGTGTCTCTCAAAAATAAAAATAAACATTAAAAAAAAACCCAAAAAAACCCATAATGACAGTTTGGCATTTGCGTTACAGGTACAGGTATATGATAGGGAGCGCAACTCTTTTCTGTGATACACGGGGATTATTCGAGCTGCCGTTTAATATAATAACTTTTCAGATACATGAAGGCGGTCTATTCACATTCAGAGGTTTTCCTTAATTTGTCTTCATCTAAATCAGTCAGGTCTCTTCTTAGAAACGAGAATACTAAACAAGCAGCTACTTTCATAAGATAAAGACGTGAGTAGCAAAAATAATCTGTAACTTCTGTGAATAAACCTTTCTTTAGTATCTGGAATAACAAATACCACTTACAGACCAAAGACTTGGTGTCATGAGTTGTACAAAAAGAGTCCCCTGTTCGGGCACCATCATGCTGACAGCTGCTCAGGGCACTCGGGAAAGCAAGGCTACAGGAGGCCACGTGACCGGCGCAAGGCAGGTACCGAGCAGGGACGCGATCCTGGGTGTGGCGGCGGCCAAGCTCACGACGGCCTATGTTGTTCCCACCAACTCCGCTGCATCGGGCATCGCCTCCGACCTCACTTCCTCACACCCGAGACCCCACCGGTGGCAGCTACAAGCACGTTGTGACATGCAAGGCTGCCAACCACAGACACGAAACACCGTCAACTGGAAGGTACGTCATGACGTCAGAAATGTTCGGATGTGTGTGTCTACACACACATTCACACACACACATGCATCTCAGATCTAAGAAGACACAGGAAGCCACCGGGCTCGGAACAAATTATTTCTGAGCAGTTATAAAACACGAGGGCCTAAGTCCTTAAGAACATTAACTTTGCCATGAAGTACAGAAAAGAAAGACAAACGTTCACTATAAATAAGTCAGAGGAAACTGCAAATACTTGCTACTACAGAGCCTCTTTAAAAAGCATTTCTGTTCATCTCTGGCATTAAATCCTACTTTTTACAACATGAGGAGCTGTCCCCATCTTTCCCGCCCATCGATGCTGACTGTCACATCCATATTTTCATACATCTGAGCGCATGGAAAGGAAGGCCACTTTTTGAATATGTCGTGGAAGGGACTTTAAATCTACCTGCTGTTCTGAACTTCTGTTTGTTTTCCAGAAGTTAAGCAAAGTAATGGTTTTTCATTCCACACCGTAGAAAAATACTCTTTCCTGAAGACACAGCCGTACATCTCTGCCAAACCGAAGACACCGTCCCTCGGGAAACCACTCTCTGTAAAGTCTACGTTCGCGCAACCAACTGGAAGGTCTTCAGGGCCTCCTGCCTCGCAGCGTGCGCAGGTCGTACGCCCACACGGTGTCCACCCCCTCCCCGGTGACGTGGTCTGGGGTCCAGCGAGGGAAAGGGAACCGGCAAGCAATGACCCTGGCGTCATCTTTCAGTTCAAGCTCAAGTTTCTCCTCCAAGCGCGGCATCTGTGCAGAACGACAGTCATTATGTCAGTTAAGCAAGCAGGTGGAGGAAGAGATTCCCAAATGCCCTTGTGGAGTTGAGGGCCCGAAAATACCTGTGCAGAAATTAGCAGCTGTAGGAAAGATCACCAATACATTATCCATCGATCCATTAAGTCACGGAAGTCACATTAGCAACAGTTACAAGAACATCTTCAATCAAACAATCAATCAAAAAATCTGCCGTTTTTAGCAGAGGTGACAGATTTCCTACCTAAAACCAGGACGCGACACTCGTTAAAATGAGAAGCAGCTTTAAATTATTTGCCCATCTAGCATTTCAGTCCACCTTGTCTCAACACATTTTCCTACGTTTTTTAACATCTCTGAAATCAAGATACACCTTACAATGGACGTAATCTTAGAATTACGATCGGCAGTATTTTTTCTTTCTCAATAGCAATGGGGCATCTTAAAATTAACAGCATCCAGATTCAGTGAAATGTGGTATTTTGAAATAAGACCATCAAAAAATATACTCACTCTGCCAACTTGAAATATAATGAAATATTTCATAATTCTTCAAAGAGGTATCTACAATACACTGATAATTTTGTGATAGTCAACATAATTTCAAAAAAGTAAAATCCTTATTTATCATTTTTAGATCCTTTTATTACCAATCCACCTGCTGAAAACACTGCCATCATAATTAAAAGGGCAAATTAACAATCGCATAAAAATTTATCTTCAGATCCTACCAGCTTTACCTCCTAAAAACATTTTTTCTGCTTTCTTCTTTTAATTTGTTATTTTGAAGAAATTTCAAATTTACAGAACAGTTGCAGGAATAGAACAAAGGATTCCTGTACTTCTTACCCGGCTTCACCAATTTTTAATACTCTGTCATATTTGTTCTCTCCGATCTGCCCTCTTCCTCTACGAATACTCTTCCTAAAGCGTTTGAGAACAGGCTGCATACAACATGCTCCTTTATTCCTTGATGCCTCAGTGTTTTCTAAGACATAAGCCCAGCTCAGTTACCAAATTCAGGAAATTTAAGATTGTATTCCAGTAATAATAATTCCAATCGCATTCCAATGTTGCCTAATGTCCCAACGACGTCCTTTATAAGCTCTTCCTCATGACGTCATATGGTATTTGGCCAGAATGTCTCCTTAGTCTACTTCACTCTGGAGCAGCCCTGCGACCTTCCTTTGTCGCTCATGACATTGTTAGGAACACAGGCCAGTGATCCCCAGAGGCGCTCCCCTTGGATCTTCTGATGTGTGCCCGTGACAGCCGAGCCCGAGCATCTCTGGCAAAGTCCCACAAGCAGGGGCGGTGAACTTCTCAGGGCCCCACAGTCAGGCCCCCATGAGGACCGTCTGCCCTGAGAGTGATGTCACAAGCCGGTGTCTCCACAGTGGGGTTGCTAATTTTCCTTTATAATGAGTAATGTGTCAGACGTAGCGTGAAACGATATGAGTATCTGCCACTCACTGAGCTGTCCCTCACCAGATGGAGTCCTCTTGATGGTTCTGGCCTGAGTTAATTTTCACTGGAAGGTTGCAAAGTGGCCAGTTGCTAATTACATCACTCCTTTCAGTCTGACAGCATTCTACCGCAAGGAAGGACTCTCCCTTCTTGTCTACCTGCCTCCCTATCGCCCTAAGTACATGCTCCTGGATTCCTGTCTCATTCAGCGGGTCCTAACCCGTTCTCACCCTTGTTTCCTCTGATGCTCTGACTGCCCCCGTCTGGCCACTGGGAGCCTCCTCAAGTTGGCTTCTCTCGCCTTTGGATGTGCCCCCAACAAATATTCTGAACGCGTACTTCCTTAGACTTGGGATCAACAAAACTCCAGGCTTTCGTTATCGATCCCCAACTCAGCCCTCAGATCAGACACCCCTCAAACATTCCTGGTTCCTCTAAACGGGAAATAATATCTCAAAACCAAGACCTGAGCAAAACGAATCCCTTTAAAACCAACCAAATAAATCAAGACAAACAAATCAATAGCGCTCTATAAAAACTTTATTCCTGACCTATATCTTTAAAAAGTGGCTTGGGGAAAGTCCTCTGCATGGCCTATGGCTACAGAGAACCAAGATCCTAATTCTTCGTTACAATTAATTCCAAGATAACAAAGAATAAATTCCATTAGGGACGGGATATTTCTACTCTTTTAACAGCCAGTAAAAGATTTCCTTAAAAAAAAAAAAAAAAGAAAAGAAAAGAAAGAAAGTTTTGTTCATTGAGGGAAAAATTAAATCAGCACAGAATGAAACAATATGTATGTTTCCAAAATATCAAAGGTTTCTTATGGTAATTTTGTTCATAAAAAGAATAATTGTAAACTTATTCATGTCACCATTATTCTTTTCTCTTTTACAGTTTCTTTTATTTCCCAATGACTGTCATATGCTAAGTCAAGATACAGCCACAAATGAAAGGCGCTATTTCAATCACAAGAAATTAACTGGCTAAATTACACATAAATATGCAATGAGCCTGGGTCTTTAGATCACTCACAGAGAGAGGCAGTGATGTGTCGTGTGTGTCTAATGGAATTCACAATTATTCATACAATTACAGGCTTCAAAGTGACACAAACTCATCATATTCTCCTTACATCTTCAAAACTTTAGGTCCAACAGAAGACATGAACAGACTCCTCCAAAGAGGACATCCAGATGGCCAACAGACACATGAAAACGATGCTCAGCATCCCTCCTCATCAGGGAAATACAAATCAAAACCACACTGAGATACCACCCACACCAGTCAGAGTGGCTAAAATGAGCAAATCAGAGGATCCTAGATGCTGGCGAGGATGTGGAGAAACGGGCACCCTCCTACACTGTTGGTGGGAATGTAAAATGGTACAGCCCCTCTGGAAAACAGTGTGGAGGTTCCTCAAATAATTAACAGTAAAACTCCCCTAGGACCCAGCAATAGCACTGCTAGGAATTTACCCAAGGGATACAGGAGTGCTGATGCATAGGGGCACATGTACCCCAATGTTCATAGCAGTTCTCTCAACAATAGCTAAAACATGGAAAGAGCCTAAGTGTCCATCAACGGACGAATGGATCAAGAAGATGTGGTTTATCTATACAATGGAATACTACATGGCAATGAGAAAGAATGAAATCTGGCCACGTATAGCAACATGGAGGGAACTAGAGGGTATTATGCTGAGCGAAATAAGTCAGGCAGAGAAGGACAGATACCATATGTTTGCACGTATAGGAGGATTAGGAGGAACTTAATGGAGGACCGTGGGGGCAAAGAAGAGGAAAAATGGTGGGGGAGAGGGAGAGAGGCAAACCATGAGAGACTCTTGAATGCTGGGAACAAACTGAGGGCTGATGGGGGTGGGGGGAGGGGAAGGGGGAGATGGACATAGAGGAGGGCACTTGTGGGGATGAGCACTGGGTGTTATATGGAAACCAACTTGACAATAAACTATGAAGGGGGAAAAAAACAAAATAACCTTTAAGCCCAAGTTGAAACCAGCTCTAAGACAAGACAAATTAGCCACGCCCGTGAGCAGTTCTTCGGGCCAATTGATGGCTCCCTCCTCCTCAAATCGTCCCCAGGCTTCTAGGGTAACCCTCAACCCCCGTGGGCTTCCCTCCTACCCAACACCTCCTCTCGGGTCCTTTGCTGGGTGCCCCTCTTTTATCAGAGGCCAGAACTCAGGACTTGACCCACTCTGCCTCCTCCCCGGTGACATCGGCCACTCTGCGCCTCTGGGACTGATGTGCAATCTCCAGCCCCTCCCCTTCCTGAGCCGCAGACCCCTCCAGGTACCACTGCCAACCTCCCACCTGCACGCACACCTGGGGCTTCACCTGCCGGAGGAACTCCTGGCCCTCTCCCCCAGCACCTCTGCCTGCACCCCTCCTGCCTCAGTAACAACTGCAAACTTAGTTACTCGGGCCAAAACCCTCGGGCGGCTTTGGTCCCTCTTTCTCGTATGCTCCACACTGGATGTGCCGCCTCATACCATTCACTCCATCTCCACGATGCATCCAGAACTTGACCACTTCTGCCTGGACACAAGCCTAGCGCACCTACCGTCTGGATGCCTGCAAGAGCTCAAAACCCATCTCCCAGCTTCTACCCACATCCGGTGTCCACACAGCAGCCTGGGATCCTCTGCTCAAACCCACCACGGCGCCTGCATTGGAACAGCACAACGTCCTTCAGGTCCAGCCCCTACTTCCTGTCTGACATCACCTCTCCCTGCTCCTGACACTACCCGGGCACACACCCCTGGGCACCTCTGCAGTGGCTCTGCCTGGCACCTTCCCCCTTTCCTCCAAACGTCCCGTTTTCAGGGACTGTCTGTGGTCCGCCCCTCGGCACTTACCCCTGCTACTGCAGACATATTTTATGGACGTACCCAGGTAAGAGGTGCTCTCCCCGCAGTGTACAGGCACTTCAGGGCAGGGATGTTTCTCTTTTCCATTCACTAAAGTATCCAAGTGATTAGAACAGAGCCAGCATTTAGCGGCCCCAAATAAATGGACAGACAAAGGATAAAGGATTCCGTCGTGAATCATATATCTTTATCAGAACTCGGTATTATTTTTGCTCATCAATTCACAATAGGATCTGTAACTAAAATTAGTCTTTGAAGTTATGAAATTTAACACCCACTAGGAAGTACCATTAATGGGTATGTGTCTACCACACTCTTCATTCATTTAACAAGTATTTCCTGAGCTGTTACTTTGTGCTGGTGCTGCTGTGCAGGGGGTCTGGAAGCAAAGACGGGGCCGGCCCTCACTCTTGAGCTCACAGTGCGGTCCACACAGCAAACCTGCCGAAGCCATCATGTGAGGAAATACACAGCAACTCACTACAGAGATGGGAACAGGCACAGTGCGGATGGAAAACAGGGGTACTGGGGTTTGTCTCACGGGGCAATCAGGGACGACCTCCTGGAGGAAGACACCCGGCCTGTAATTGGTCAGTAGCTCACCAACCTGGCCCAGAGCTGGGGGGACTGAAGTCAGAAGGAAGAACACAGCTCACACCGTGGAGTCCAGGGGAAGAGGGCAGGGGGCTGGCACACAGAGCTGGGAGAGCAGGGGTCAGTTCGGGCCACATGGAGTGTTTGGGCCTTATCTTCGCTGCTTTAAAACAGCAAGACATCCACTCAGGTTTTAAACAAGGTCACGAATGATCTGTTCCACATTTTGAGAAGAGGAGCATGAGCTAGAGTTACATGTGGCTATTTGCCGTGCTAGCACTGGATCTACCAGAGCCAAACGGGATGCCTCACTCCTGGGGGGCCAGAGACACACCTGTGCTGAAATGTATTTCGAGCCACAAAAGCTCAGAGCTGTTAGCAAGTCAGGGTGGTATGAGAAGCGGGTGGACGAGTTCTAGAACGCCAGGCTTCCACCCCTCACGGGCCGCGCTTTCTCCCTGCCCTCCCTGGGCCTGAGTGTGCCTCGGCCGCCACAGGAAACGTTCGTGCTACGCTGGCGTGGGAGCCATGAGGCCATGACCGGATTGCCAACCAGCGCCGGGACAAGGGAAGCGCCTTTCACTAGAAGACCCCCGATCGGGGCTCCCGCAGGCGGCTCCGGGGGGCAGAGCCGGCCTCCTGAACCCCCAGCCAGCACCCTCCCCGCTCCCCGCAGGCGAAGCTACCACGGGGCCCTGCGCGCAGGAATGCACCCCTGTGGGTCCCGGGATGAGGCACCTGCGTGGGAAATGGCCCGCTGGCTGAACCCCTCGCTCACTCCGGGGAACGTGGCCACTTTGTGCACTGCAGTTGCCCCCCTTTGTCTCGGGAACAGTGCAGTGTTACGAGTTCTTTATTTAAGGGTTCTCTGTGTACAGAAAAATGGACAATTGCAAAAGCATTCATCAAAAAAAAAAAAATAGGACTCTTATTTCCGCTAGGTGAACAGCTCCACACACTGACCAAACTCAAACACGGGAAGACACACGGGGTTGGGGCCCAGGGGTTCCGTGGTGACGCCGCCAAAGGCCACTGCTGCCCCCCACTGGGGCCTGGGCAGCCCACATCTCGGGCCAGCATCAGCCAGCCTCTCAGCATGGCATGGAAGTCTCAATAAATATTAACTTTCTGTTTTCATAAAGCATGGAAATCAGATTAAATTTATTTGCTCTGAGATGCTAATTATTCCAAAGGAACAGCCAGACTTCACAGGTAGTAACCAACCAACAAGCTGCACGGCAGTGCCTGGGTCCCCAACAGTCTTCTCAAATGACTTGAAATCTCGCCCCTTGTAATTTCCTTTTTTTTTTTTTGTAAGTTTATTTATTTTGAGAAAGAGAGAGCATGAGGGGGGCAGAGAGAGAGGGAGAGAGAGAATCCCAAGTGGGCTCCACACTGGCAGCACAGAGCCCAATACAGGGCTCGAGCCCACAACCCTGGGATCCTGACCTGAGCCAAAATCATGAATTGGACGCTCAACGGACTGAGCCACCCAGGTGCCCCCTTCTCTTGATTTCTCTAACAAAAATGCAAACATCAGGTTTCATCTTAATTTTAGGCTTATTGAGATTTCCAAACACACAGAATCCTGTTCCTTTTAAGAATATGTAACAAAAGCACTTCTAAATCAACTTAAAAAAAAAGTGGCATTGTACTCAACTTTCTGATAGTCAGAATACATTTCTCAAGCACTAAACCACCTTAGACAAAAACTAAAGTGCGAATAAGAAAACAAAACAACCAAAAAGTAAATATCCCTTTTTTTAAAATTAAAAACCATACATATCAGTTATATAGTGGCATTTTAGCAAACATCCAATTTTGTCAAGGCTATTATGGCTACAATAACAGACCTTGAAAAATGAAAAGGGATTTCTTTCTATGGTCTGTAAACCAACAACGACAATAAAAGTACCCATCCTGGTCGTCTTTCCAAAGGCTAAATTCAGAACCATTTTCAGCCCAGACGCCACGGTATTTTCACTTGTGAAAGTACGTAATCAAAGTTTGATACAAATCAGTCAGCTGAGGTCAACTGCAACTAGCCACCGCTCACCCGCCCTCGAAAAGGCCTCAGTGCAAAGCCAGAGGGACAATCGATTGGAAGGGAACATGCCATGAACTCTCCCAGGTGACTTCAGCTGGGCGTTAAGTGAGCACCCGCCAAAGTCTCCCTCCAACCGCATCAGACGCTGGCAGCTCAGAAAGTAGTTTCCAGATTGGAACTTTTCGGGCTGAGGTAGGTCATTGAAAATTTTATCTGACGTAAAAGTTTTAACAACATGACTGAATCTTTTATGATTCAAGTTTCAAGGCCCTGAAGTACTTTGTCAAGCCAGTGAACTGAAATCTGATGTTCCCGCAGAATCCATAGGCTACTGCCGTGGGCGCCTGGCTGCTGTGGGCACGTGGGCGGGGGGCCACGGAGGCGCCTGGTGGAGCTGGAGGGGCCACCCACGACCAGGGTCAACCAACCAGGGGAAAGAAGGACTCATACTCACCATCTGGGGCACACCGAAAACAACAACGTTTGTGTACTGCGAAAAGGTAACCTAAAGAAGAGGGGAAACAATGCACAGATTAATTTTAAAAGGCCAAATATGAGGCTCCATTTCATCAAATAGTAGGTTTTCACAAGGAATGGCTCCCTTTAAGATTTCACAGGAAGAATCCACTGTAGTTCAATCTATTACAGTTTTCTACACGCCTCTCCATAAGTCACTCCTGGCATCGTCAGGGACACGCCACGCAGGGCCCCCCAGGGGTCATTTGTCAGACATGCCAGTGACGCATCCGGTGACCAGCTGGTGGCCACCCATGTCTCAGTCCACACTCTCTCTGTTACCCCAACATACGCCCAACTAGCTTGGCAAGGACTCGCAAGACCTGAGATCCGCCGGTCTTTCGTGTTGAGCCATCCTTAAAGTTCTAGTCCCCCCTTCTCCTCTCGAAAATACTAACCAAAAACTGAAACAAAATGGTCTTTAGTTGAAAAACTGGGGGGAAAAGTGCTTTGCCAGTCAAAATTCTTATTGCCCAATAAAAGTCTTATGTATTCTGTAGAGAGATCGTTTACATATATACCAGATAAAAAACAACGCAAGCAAAACTCAAGTGAATTCTTATAAACTACCGATGACAATATTACAATGGGAAATTCTTAGTTAAGAAAAAGCATTTTATGGATCTTCCCTAAAGCAAAATCACAGGGCATGGTTTTTTAGAGTACAAATAAATGTGGAAGATTCTCATACATTATGAAGACCAGAAAGAACCATGACAACATGGAGGATTCTTTCTTTTGCACTCATCTCTGCCTCTTGCAAAACACACCTACACACACGTACATACACAGACATGCGCACACACACCTATACGCATGCACAAGCACGCACACGCAGAAAGTCTACCATTTACCAAGAATGTTAACAAATTAATGTCTGTAATTTATAAGATTTCCAAATGAGGTAAAAAAAAAAAAGTCTCATCGTTTTATAATAAATAGAAATATAGAAATGAGAACTTTTTTAATTGAGCAAATTCTTGGAATTCACATGACCTATCAGGTTTAAAGCCTTAAGCTACTACTCTAAAAGAGTTGGCATGTAAACCTGTCAATTTAAAGGTGTTCACATTTCAGTATCCAGAAACATTATGCTTGTATTTTAACTATTTTTCCTTTAATACGGTTTACACTGGTTTTTCTTTTCTTATGTTTATTTATTTTTGAAGGAGAGAGAGACAGAGCATGAGCGAGGGAGGGGCAGAGAGAGAGGGAGACACAGAATCCGAAGCAGGCTCCAGGCTCTGAGCTCTCAGCACAGGGCCCGAGGAGGGGCTTGAACTCACAAGCCATGCAATCATGACCTGAGCCGAAGTCAGACACTTAACTGACTGAGGCACCCAAGTGCCTCCATTTTACTTTTTTTTAATCATACTAATTATGAAGTATAAAGTTTTGGCTGGCATTTCCTAGGACCATTCTTGCCTTACGTACCTTCCACAAATCTGAGATATAAAATTTGGCAGAGTCCTGCACCCCTTCTCGCCGAGCGCGGTACCTGGAGTACCACACTAGCCATGGATTTAACTCATAACCAACAGCGGTGAATCCTTCCTTTGCAGCTGCTATCACCTGCAGAAAGAAGTCAGTGTTTATTCAAGATAAAAATATCAACCTATGGAATGGGAGAAGATATCTACCAATGATATATTTGATAAGAAGTGAGTGACCAAAATACACAAAGAACTTCCATACTCAACACCAAAACCCCGAAAACATCCCAATTAAAAATGGGCAGAAGACATGAACAGACATTTCACCAAAGAAGACATACAGATGGCCAAAGAGACACATGAAAAGATGCTCAACATCACTCATCACCAGGGAAATACAATCAAACCTACAATGAGGTATCACCTCACACCTGTCAGAATGGCTAAAATCTCAAAACACAATAAACTGATGTTGGCAAGGACGTGGAGAAAAAGGAGCCCTCATGCACTGCTGGTGAGAAACTATGGAAAACAGTCCAGAGATTCCTCAAAAAATTAAAAATAGAATGACCGTATGATCCAGTAATTCCACTACTGGGTATCCACAAAGATGAAAACACTAATTCAAAGGGATGCATGCACCTCTATAGTTATTGCAGCGTTATTCACAATATCTATCGATAGAACGAAGAAGAGGTGTATATATACATATATATACACACACACAATGAAATATTACTCAGCCATAAAAAAGGGATGAAATCTTGCCATTTGCAATGACATGGATGGATCTAGAAGCGTATGATGCTAATAAGAGAAAGACAAATACTTTATGATTTCACCCATATGTGGAATTTAAGAAACAAAATGAACAAAACACAGGAGACAAAACCACACCCTCTTAACTCTAGAGAACAAACAGGTGGTTCCCGGGGGGGGGGGGTGACAGGTGGTGGATGAAGAGGACACTTATCAGGAGGAGCACTGAGTAACACACAGAAATGCCGAATCACTACATTGTACACCTGGAAGTAACAAGACACTGTATGTTAACTGTACTGGAATTTTCCAAATAAATTTAAAAAACTGAATTAAAAAAAAAATCTCAACTTTACATGGTCAGATTATATGAATACCTCCCATTTATGGTCTAGAATCAAAATGTCCAATAAAAAAGGGCACTTTTGTTCAAAATATCATTTAAAGGCAGATCTCTAAAGCTCCACAGCTTTGTAGACAGGACGAGGCTAAGTTAAACTCAGTTTTTGTGTTTCTGTCAAAGATTTCACGTCGAGCACTGCAGCAGGCAGGTTTGCTGTGGATAAAGCGCTTCTGGACCGGCCGACCCCTGGGGAGGCCTGACAAGCTGCTGAAAACCCAGTGTGTCTCCCCAGCAGTGACAGCACAGCAGCGGGCAAGATTGGCCTGCCTGAGAGAATGTTCTGTCAACTGGCTGTAATACACAATCAAAATGACCCGTCCCAGAAGAACCTGCTGTTACTCACACAGTCCCTTAGTCTTTAAAGACAGCTCACTCAAAACTGAAAACAGGTAAAAGAGAAATGGAATGGGTCAGAATAAAGTCAACCATAGAATGCCACCGGCCTCTGTAAGGTGAGGAAAGTGGGCTGGCCCCGGGGCCTCTGCTCATCTGCCTTGCCGGCTCTTCAGGGGAGCCTGCCTGAAGGAGGCGTCCACCAAAAGTAATCTCCCTAGTTAACTACAGTGTCACCCCCTTAGGAAAAAGAGGAAACCACAAAGAAACTATTCAGATGTGTAAAGCATTCAAATCTGCATTTTAAAACTTCCTCCTGATTAATATATACATCTTGAGGGGCACCTGGGTGGTTCAGTCAGTTCAACGCCCTGCTCTTTATTTCAGCTCAGATCGTGATCCCACAGAAATGGGATCGGGCCCCACATCAGGCTCCGTGCTGAGTATGGAACCTGCCAAAGATTCTCTCGGGGGCACCTGGGTGGCTCAGCCAGTTGAGCTTCCGACTTCAGCTCAGGTCATGATCTCACAGTTTACAGGTTTGAGCCCCATGTCGGGGGCGGGGGTGGGGGGGACGGGGAAGCTTGGAGCCTGGAGCCTGCTTTGAATTCTGTATCTCCCTCTCTCTCTGGCCCTCCTCTGCTTGTGCACTCTCTCTCTCTTTCTCTCAAAAATAAATAAACATATATTTTTTTTTAAAAAAAAGATTCTCTCTCAGGGCACTTGAGTGGCTCAGTCGGTTTAGTACCTGACTTCAGCTCAGGTCAAGAATTCTCGGTTCGTGAGTTTGAGCCCCACATCTGGCTCAGTGCCAACAGCTTGGAGCCTGGAGCCTGCTTCAGACGCTGTGTCTCCCTCTGTCTCTGCCCCTCCCCTGCTCAAGCTCCCTCTTTCTCTCTTTCTCTCTCAAAAGTCAACAAACATTTTTTTAAAAATTTAAACATTCTCTCTCTCTCCCCCTTTGCCCCTCTCCCCCACTCACACTCTCTCTCTAAAATAAAATACATATATACATCTCTTGATTTGTTCAAAACAAGTCACCTTCTAACCTCTTCCTGGATATTCAAGTCACTGTGATTAAATCGCAAGGTCCATGCTGCAGGGGTGGTGAAAGGGGTCATGCCCCTTCTAGTCTCCACAGAGATGCTTGCAGAACACAGGCCTTGACTACTGCTCTCCTCACTTTCCGGCTCATTGATGGAGGCCTCAGGACAGTGCCATGGGGCCCAGGGAGGAACGTGCTCTCAGACACCCGCTGGGCAGTCAGGGCCCTGAAGCCTTATTTATAGGTTCTCAGCTGGAGTCAGTGTGCTGAGCTCACTCAAGTCTGATCTTTGGATAAATGAGGGTTAATGGCACTGGCTCTTTCCCATTTTAACTCTACATTAGCCCATGAGAATTATTATGCATGTAAGAATATCAGTAAATAAGAGAGCAACCAACTATGTTAAACCCTGTGACTCAGTAGGTTTCCTCTAATTATACCGCCTCTGCTGCCCCAAGATTTTTTACTGGATGATTTCATAATTATCAATTCATTGCTCCTTTTAACCTGGCAGTCTGCAGAGCACTTTTTTCCTTTCAGAAAAATTAAATCTGAGGGAAAAAAAAAAATTCCAAAACACGCTGGAAGGTTTGATCACTAAGCACACACAAAATAAACGACGACTTAACTAAACGGTCAGATTTAACAGGGCTTTGCATAAGCCTCACAAGAAACGTGAGGCAGAAATTTTGAAACTTCCAGTTAGAAACCCTAAAACGCCTCAGCGCCACTCACAACACGACCGTCGCCGCTGCCGATGTCAACCAGGGGTCCTCTTCTGCAGTGAAGCATCTTCACGACGTTTTCGATCTGCTTTGTAGTTGCGGGTACGAACGGCAAACAAATTTTTCGGAGGGCCGGTGTTAGAAACGGGGTGGCCACGGCGTACATGGCCACCAGTGTCCCACCAACAACCCCAGTGAGTAAGAACCCCCAGCTGCGTTTCTTCACACCGTTGGCTCCAGGGCCGGGAGGCACACCCCATCCTGACGGACTTTCTTCAAGTACTTCCGGGGGCTTCCCTAAGGGAAACAAGCAGAAATACACACGTCACGCGCAATCTGAAATCCAAGGTAGTATTTTCCTTCTGATTCTTATTGACAGACTCATACTGTTTAAAGAAGGATAACTTGGCTGGATACAATCTAAATTACCATTGAAGGTTTCCACAATGAGTTCTATATCCTCTCAACTAAATTAACCTGTTTTAGAGAAAAGTATTCAAATCTAATGGAAAACTAAAATCTTTTCTTCCCAACATAATGATTCTTTCTTGAGTCATCCTTAGAAAACAATGTATTCATCCTTATTTGATATTTTATGGATTCAATATATCCATTAATACAGATGTTAACCATGAACTCTCTATTTTTCTGGTTTAGAACAAAGCCTCACAAATAAGCATTAAAATGTCCAATTACTGCCCTATTTTAAATAAGATGTGAGGATTCCACATCAAAACTGGTCAGGCATCCATAATCCAGGTGCACTAATACAATTTTGAAATAATGAGAGAGCAAAATCAGGTTTCACTAAAAAAATTAGTATGGTACCAAAAAGACTTTAAAGAAGACCCAAAAAGAACAAAAAATAAATTAAGTATTTCAATGCACCAGCATGAAATAAAGTAAACTCCAATCATTGAAAACAGAGAGATGAATGATCCTGAACCCTCATGAGTTTTACCCTTTAAAATACATTGTTGGGGGGGAGGCCTGGGTGGCTCAAGAGGTTACGCATCGGCTCAGGTCATGATCTCACGGTTCGTGGGTTCAAGCCCCGCGTCGGGCTCTGTGTTGACAGCTAGCTCGGAGCCTGGAGCCTGTTTTGGATTCTGTGTCTCCCTCTTTCTCTGACCCTCCCCTGCTCATGCTCTCTCTCTCTCTCAGAAATAAATAAAACATTAAAAAAAAAGCTTTAAAAAAAAATAAAACACTTTCTCACGGCGCCTGGGTGGTTCAGTCAGATAAGCATCCAACTCCTGATTTCAGCTCAGGTTGTGATCTCACAGCTCATGAGTGTGTCAGGTTCCGCACTGTGGTGCCTGCTTGGGATTCTCTCCCTCTTCCTTTCTCTCTGCCCCTCCTCCCATGTGTGCATACTCTCTCTCAAAGTAAGTAAATAAACTTAAAATAAATTAAATAAAATAAAATACATTCTTAGGAAGATCTCAAGTTCTGGGGACTGAAATGGATGATTTTAAAATCTAAGGAAGTGAGGACACATCAAGTAAGAACAGAACCCCAAGCTGAGGACCTGGGCTCTGTACCTTGCTAACAGTATGACCCTGCACCATTCTGGACCCCGGTTTGCTTATCTGTAACATGGGGACTAGAGTCGCCGTGCCGATGAAACTGGTGGACACACTCAGAACACTGCCCAGCACAACGGGATCAGTTGCTGTTATTATTTATCCGCGGCTGGCTACATGCTGAACCCTACAGGGAGCAAGACTGCCCTGAAGCAGCTCAGTTGGCAGAGAAGACAAGGCCAAAAACACAGGAATCCTAACAAACAAGACAGTAAGACGGGGGACAATGGATTCTAGTCACTAGAAGATGTTCATGTTCATGGCTGCAGGAATTAGTAAGCCCTTCAAAATGCCCACTGGATCCCATTCCCAAGGCTGCAGTCGGAAACCACCACCAACTTAGAGGGTTAAAACAACACACGCCTGTTGGTCATCTGGAGATCAGATGGCTGAAATGGGGTGGACACGCTGGGTTCCTTCTGGAGGCTGTACGGCGGGTACGCTTGCTTGCCTTCTCCAGCTTCTAGAGGCTGCCCACATTCCCGGGCCAGTGCCCCCACGTAACCCCAACCACCGCTTCCATCAGGACACCCCTTCCGACTCTCCTGCCTCCCCCCTTCATTTTTAAATCTATTTACTTATTTTCAGAGCGTGAGCTTGAGCAGAAGGGCAGGGGGAGAGGGAGAAAGCATCCCAAGCAGGCTCCGCTCTGTCAGCAGAGCCCAAGACGGAATTCAAACTCGCAACCATAAGACCACAACCTGAGCTGATATCAAGAGTCAGACACTCAACAGAATGAGCCACCCAGATGCCCCTCCCTTTTCTTTACAGGGACCCTGTGATGACAGTGGGCACATCCAGGCAAGCCAGCGGAATCGCCCATCTCAAAGCCATTAACTTCATCCCATCTGTAGATTCTCTCGTGTAACATATTCACCCATTCCAGGGATTAGGACACGGACCTATTTGGGGGATGTGCCTACCATACTCATATGTGGTGATCTGTTACAACTTTGTGAGGTACAAACGTGAACACAGGACACACGAAAAGCTGGCCCAGTGCAGTGAGTCACTGGTCCAGAGCAACTGACCAATCCCCAACATCAGGCACAGCAGAGCTTTGTTCTGGAAGCCTGAGGTCCCCTAAAGTGAGCTTTGTTTTGTTTTTATTTTAGAGGCAGAACACTCATATGTGCAAGCAGGGGAGAGGGGCAGAAGGGGGGCGGGAGAGGAGGAGGTGGGGAGGGGGAGAGTGAGAGAGAAAGCGCGAGCAAGACAGAGCGAGCATCTCAAACAGGCTCCAAACTTAGTGAGGAACCTGATCCAGGGCTCAATCCCCCTGCCATGGAATCATGAGCCAAAAGTGAGAGTTGGACTCTCCACCGACCGAGCCACCGAGGGGTTTCTAAACCGACTTTGAAAACTAGTTTCACACAGAAACCCTCTTGCACTGTTGGTGGGAATGCAAACTGGTATAGCTGCTCTGGAAAGCAGTGTGGCGGTGCCTCAAAAAATTAACAAGACAACTACCCTATGACCCAGCAACAGCACTGCTAGAAATTTACCTAACGGACACAGGAGTACTGATGCATAGGGGCACATGGACCCCAATGTGCACAGCAGTACTCTCAACAATGGCCAGATCATGCAGAGTCTAAATATCCATCGACTGATGAATGGATCAAGAAGATGTGGTTTATGTATACAATGGAACACTACTTGGCAATGAGAAAGAATGAACTCTGGCCATTTGCAGCAACATGGATGGAACTGGAAGGTACTATGCTAAGTGAAATAAGTCAGGCAGAGAAAGACAGATATGTTATCACTCATATGTGGCTATTGAGAAACTTAACAGAAGACCATGGGGAAAGGGAAGGGAGGAAAAATTACAGAGAGGAAGGGAGGCAAACCATGAGAGACTCTTAAATACTGAGAACAAACTGAGGATGGATGGGGGTGGGGGAGAGGGGAAAGTGGGTGATGCGCATGAAGGAGGGCACTTGCTGGGGTGACCACTGGGTGTTGTGCGGAAGCCAATTTGATAAAATATATTTATATGTATAATAAGTATTTCATATATAAATATTAAAATGTATTTATACAGAAGATATTTAAAACAATATATAATGTACAAAATGCGGTAATAAAATAAAATAGAATAAAACAAAACTAGTTTCACAGTGGAAAACCAACTCAGAAACAAGAACAAGAAAAGTCTCCCGCTGGTGCTGGAGGGAAGGTAAAAGTAAAGTTTAGGTAGGTGACGGTGTTTGATAGAAAGCAATAATTTCAAACACATTTTGTTACACATTTTGTTACACGTTTCAGCATCGTATGGAGGAATTTACACACTAGAGCAACAGTCATGCATTTGATTGTTTTTTAAAGAGACAAAGACCATCTGCCATGCCTCTGTAAAATTACCCTGTGGGCCTTCTAATTATACAGTACAGTGAGTGGTTACAAGGATTGGAGTCATAAGGTTCTGGATTCACAGAACTTAACTCGTGCGAAACATTCGAGAAGTTTTTGCCAAGCCTAAGATTCTTCCCCCCTAAAACTCAGAAATAATACCATCCTCACAGGGTTATTTGAAGAGTTAAAAGAAGGGGTGCCTGGGTGGCTTAGTCGGTTAAGCGTCCGACTTTCGCTTGGGTCATGATCTCACGGTTCGTAGGTTCGAGCCCCGCGTCGGGCTCTGTGCTGACTGCCAGCTCAGAGCCTGGAGCCTGTTTCAGTCTGTGACTCCCTCTCTCTCTGACCCTCCCCTGCTCATGCTTTCTCTCTCTCCTAGAAGTAAATAAAACATTAAAAAAATTTTTTTTGAAGAGTTAAAAGAAATACATATAGGGCACTTAGTGCTCTAAATGAGACAGTAAGTAACGAGTGTTCGCTGCTATTGTTAGTCTCAATACTACCCGTGGGAAGAGATCCTCAATTTTTAACAGGCTTAACACATATGAATATGTAATTCATATACCATACAATGTGCCCACTTAACATATACAATCCTAAGGTTTTCAATCTATTCACAGATGGGTGTAACCATCAGCACAGTCAATTTTAAAACGTTCCCATTACCCCCAGAAGCTCTTAACCTTTACCTATCACCCCCACCTTCCCCTTCACACCTTAGCCCTAAGCAACCCCTAATTGACGCGGTCCCCAGACCCCCTACTCTGCACGTGATCTGCTAGGACTGGCCTCCTTCACTCGGGATAAGGCTCCCAGAATCGGTTCCTCAACACAGTTGATCCGTCACCGACACGGCTTTGAGCTGCACAAATCCACCTACACGTGGATTTTTTTTTTCTAGGCAGTAAATTTATTTTCTTTTATAATTCTAATAACACCTTTCCTCTAGCTTACTTTATTAGAAGAGCACAGCATCTAACATACAAACTAGGTTAATTGACCTCTGGCCCACAACAGGCTGTTAGTAAAACTGGACGGGGGAGGGGGTGTCAAAAGTCACGGGGGATTTGGACTGCACAGGCCTGACTGCAGCGGCACCCCCAACGGCCCCGTTGTTCAAAGGTCAGCTGTACTCTCGCTTCCTGTGGCCGCATCGAAGCCCCTAAAACAGGAGGTCATGACCAGCGTCCTCGGGAAAAGGCGGCAGAAGGCGTTTAGAAGACGGAGAATTAGCAAGATAGAATGGGCAGGAAAGGTCGCCAAGGCAGCGCAACGCTGCTTCGGGGCGGGGGGCCCTCGGCGCTGCGCAACCCTGCTTCTTACTAGCCGTCTAACGTTGGCCAAGTACTGGGCTAACGGTGCAAAAGGGGGACTTCTTTAACGAGCACTTAGAACTTGCTGGGAGCCCGGCACTGTTCTCCCCGAGTCCTTTCAGCTGTGCAAGGCAGATAACTACCGTTGTCTGCAAGCAAGGTAACTGAGGCACAGAGAGGTTAAGTTACCGCCCGCCGAGGCCCAGCGAGCAAGGGGCAACGCTGCTTCCCACCCACACAGCGGGACTCCGGTTCCCTCAGAAGACCGTGCCGCACACGGTGCGACTTATTCGCCGCAGGGCCCCGCGGGCCGTGCCCCGCACGCCGCGCTCCGAGCCAGGCCGGCGGCCGGCGGCTCCCACCCCCGCCCGGCCCGGCCCGGCCGGGAGCCCCACGTGGGGCCGCACCCGCCACCACGGCAGCCCGCAGCGCCCGCCGCCTCACCGCCTCCTCCCTCCATCGCGAGATTTCCCGCGGCCGGAGGCGGGGAGGGAGGGTGGAACTCCGGAAGTGGGTTATACCATCTCCTCAGAGCCGGGGGGGGGAGAGGAGGGAGAAACCAACGGCGTGAGGAAACGAGTTCCTCCTTGAGACCCACTGCCCAGGAACTCTCGGTCATAAACTTTAGCTGATGATCTCGATCTACGCTCGGCTGGAGGGTTTTAAGTTCCCGTCTGCGTCTTCGAGCCCCCTCTCCCCCCACAGTGCCGGGGATGATAGAAGTTTCCTAAGGCCCCTGATTCCAGAAGATACGGTGTGGCGTGACACTAGTCTCGCGTGAAAAATAAGTCTCGCGCGCCCGGACTGCGCACGCGCACACTGTTGAGCCCGCCTGGGAGCGGAAGGCGTGGCCTCGGTTCCGGAACGGGCTCCACCGGGCTGGGGAGAGTAACCGCTGCAGCCGCACCATGGCGTCGGTCGGGACCCTCGCCTTCGACGAATATGGGCGCCCTTTCCTCATCATCAAGGATCAGGATCGCAAGTCTCGTCTTATGGGACTTGAGGCCCTCAAGGTAACGGGGCGGACGCTGGCGGGGGGGGGATGAGGGGAGGCGGCCGAGGCCCGCGACTCTGCGCCTGCGCGATCCTGGGAGCGGGGCAGCCATGTGCTCCCCGGGGAAGGTCGGGGACCCTGTCTCGTCTCCGGCCCTGCACCCCGCTCCCCGCTCGGGAGAGGGCGACGTAGAAGCCTTTAATAAATCCCGATCTGGGGATTGGAGTGGGGCCGCTAGCGCCCTTCAGCGTTGGGCGGGGCGGCTTCAAGTCCTCGGCTCTGAGCCCGCGCCTCCGACCGCGTCTCCAGCCTCTGGTCGTTCGGACAGCGGCCGAGGGCCTTCTCAGGTCACCCGGCTCCGACAGAAGCACAGCCCAGGATGATGTTCGTGTTTCTCTGGTCACTCCTTAAAGGCGTAGTGACTTCTAATTCCTTCGTACCTTGTGCGCGGCGCAGTACTGGATGTGCTGTCGTGAAAGTTAAAAGCGTGTGCGTTTAACGAGAAAGTAACCACCGCCACAAAGAGTGGAAAATGGACACCGAGACCCCGACACAAGGCAGCGTGTGAACGGACTCACCAGTTAGGGAGGCAGATCAAAGTTGGAGGGTGTCCTGGAGACGTTTAGTGGTGACCGGCTTTTGATCCGGGGTGGCGGCCCTGCTCGCAAGGCGAGGGCGCGCCGGCGTCTGGGGGAGAGCTGGGCGGGAGAACGCGGGGCACGTCGCGGGGAGAGCCGTCTGGTTTAAGTTAGAATGTCCCACAGTGGAGCTGTTACCCCGGAAGGAGGGGCCCGTTAGGGGGTTTGGGCAGAACCACAGTTTTAGCAGAATGTACTTCAGGAAGGAAGTAGGGGCTGAGAAAGACCAGGGGAGGTAAACCCCGCAGTCCAGGTGACAGTCACCTGAGCTCGGGCCTGTTTAAACAGACGAAGAAAGAGGCGTCTGGGTGGCTCAGTCGGTTAAGCATCCGACTTCGGCTCAGATCATGATCTCACGGTTCGTGGGTTCAAGCCCCACATCGGGCTCTGTGCTGACAGCTCAGAGCCTGGAGCCTGTTTCAGATTCTGTGTCTCCCTCTCTCTCTGCCCCTCTCCTGCTCACAGTCTGTCTCTGTCTCTCTCTCTCTCTCTTTCTCTCTCAGAAATAGGACATTTTAAAAAATAAACAGACGAAGAAAGCAGAAGGTCGTTTCGCTGTTCACCCTCAGGCTGCACAGCCTCTCTGAACCCCCCCCCCCCAGGGGGGAGCACCTCTGTGGAGCGGAGAGGGCGGATTGAAGGGGGTGATTGTGGCAGATACTTGACGGCTTGTATTACTCCACTTCGTTGTTGTTGTTTTAATTTCCATTTATTTTAGAGCGAGAGAGAGAGAATCCCAAGCAGTCTCCGAGCTGTCAGCACAGAGCCGGATGTGAGGCTTGAACTCATGAACCTGAGTGAGACCATGACCTGAGCCGAAAGCACGAGTCAGGTGCTTAGCTGACCGAGCCCCCAGGCGCCCCTTATTGTTCCTTTAAAGGAGCCAGTGGAGAACGTAGTGCCCAGTGCCTTGTGTGTGCCGGCGTCGCAGGTCCTGCGGGTGCTGTGCGGCAGCTGTGATGTCAGCTGCTTGGCGGGCCCTTGCTCTGCAGCTCGCCGTCCTCACGCTCTGGGACAGGTGTAGTGTTAGCAGGCCTGGACGCGGCCCCAGGGTGGCAGTGGTGCCCGCTCATTGGGAAGGGGGCCGTGACTCGAGCCCCCCTCTGGCTGACGCCAAAGCCAGAGTTCTCATCCTTGGCGTTGTTCGTTTTCGGGGCCACATCCTTTCTGTTGTGGGGGCCTCTGCCCAGGCCCCTACCCGCTCCGTGCCATTGGCAGCCCCCGCCCATTTGTCAGAACTGGAGATGTGTGCAGGCGTCGCCTCGTCTCCTGAGGGACAGAATCCTCCCTGGTTAAGACCTCTCACCTGTGGTCATCGTCCTCTGTGACACGAATCAGGCAGAGTGTGTTTTAATAGCTGCCAGTGTCCTCACAGCTCTGTGAACTCGTGTCCTGCCTCAGCCCCCAGCTGGAGTGACGGGGGGGGGGGGGGGGGGGGGGGGGGGGGGGGGTCTTCGCGGGCCGTGTGTGTTTGAACTGCCCTGAAAGGTGGTCAGGGTTTTGATGGCTGGAGGGTCTTCTGTGCTTTAGCACGTGAAGGATCGAGGACACGTGGGGAACACACATGGACCATCGTCGCCGGATGGGAACTGGGTCTCAGATTGTAGAGGGCGATGAAGAAAATCTGAAGCTTTCAGGGAGTCACTTAAGGTTTGGGGACTGGCAGGCGACACGTTGGAGGAAAACAGATGGGTTATCTGCCTGTCGGGTGGCTCTGAGGACAGGAGGCGAGATGAGGGGCCCTGGGTTTCTGTAGGGTGCTGGGGACCCGGGCTAGGCTGCTGACCGCATGACTAGGAACAAAGGAAAGAGCATCTTGCAGAAAAGATCGTGTGCAAGCAGGGAAGGATGCTTGCAAGTTGCCCTTCATTACTTTAGCTGTCGATGCTTCGGCAGACGACTAGGGGGACTTTCCATGTGCGGGCTGAGTGTTGACTCGGCGGTCAGTTGCTGGCTGTGTTTCCGCAGCAAACCCAGTGTGATAGTTGAAGGTGCTGTACGTTCACGTCCGGACCCCACGTGAGGTGAGCATCACACTGTGGCCTTCAAGACCTGTCCTGTCCCACGGTGCATGCTTTCAGGTGCGACATGGCGCGCATGGGAGAACCTGCCTTGTAGACGTGCTGGGAGTTACAGCACCAGGTGCTCGCTCTGTGCTGTGAGACTCACCTGCTCACGCTGGTCATTATCACACTAGATAATTAGACTTGTGTGTTGCCTCTTAAATGTGGAAGGTCCTGGAGAACAGAAACTGTGTTCAATTGTATGCTTCTAACTATTAAAACTTAGGGGGGCCCAGGTGGCTCAGTCGGTTGAGCGTCTGACTCTTGACTCTGGCTCAGGTCATGATCTCATAGTTCATGATTTCAAGCCTCATGTTGGGGCGGGGAGGGGCCTGCTTGGGATTCTCTCCCTCTCTCTCTGCTCTCTCCCTCCTGTGCTTGCTCGCTCTCAAAATAAATGAGTTTTTAAAAAAATTCAACTATTAAAATTACATGTAACTTGAGCCTTTTCTGTTTCTTTCATTTAGTCTCATATCATGGCAGCAAAGGCTGTAGCAAATACAATGAGAACATCACTTGGACCAAATGGTAAGAGACTACCGTTCCGTGTTAACACATGTTCATTCTGTGGTAACAGGTGTTACATGTAAATCGAGGATAGTTGATGTAACACCCCTTTATAGAAAGTTGGGACGTGGCACAGGGGGCATCCTAGGCCTCTGGCACTGACAGAGTTTTGTGTATTTCAGGCTTTAGACATGTTTATAAGCACATACAATTTTAGGTCAGAGGCTTTTTTCCATCTTTTAATACCATTTCGTTAGCATTTTCTAAATCAGAGTTGTTATTTTTTGTAATTAACACTAAATTTATTGATGCTTCTTTTTTTCCCCCCCACTTCTCTGGTTTTAGCTCCTTAGATGACTTTGTAGTCACCAGTCTAAAAATGTCTGCATGCACATACTCTCTTACATATGTTGAATTTTTGTAATAAATTCTGTAAACAGGCACTGGGTCAAGAAATCTAGCCTTTTTTTTTTTTTTTTTTTTTTAACAGTTTTTGGTGTTATATTTGTGTTTGGTTTTGTGGTTTTTTGGTTTTGCTTAATTCCATTTTAAACGTTGCTGTCTTTCTAGGACTTGATAAAATGATGGTGGACAAAGATGGCGACGTGACGGTGACTAACGATGGTGCTACCATTTTAAGCATGATGGACGTCGATCACCAGATTGCCAAGCTGATGGTCGAACTGTCCAAATCCCAGGACGATGAAATCGGAGATGGGACCACCGGAGTCGTTGGTGAGAAAGCGTTATCCTCTCTGGTTTGAGAGGCATTCCTTAAAATCACACACACCTGCCGAGAGTGTTTGCTCTGAGTCAGATCGTGAGGAGACGGTCGCACAAATCCAAGTTGAAGGACGTGCCAAAATACAAGAGGCCCAGACTCTTCAGAAATCCTTATCCTGGAAGAATAGGATTGTTCTTCAGGGGAGAGTTAGGCAACTATTCTAGATCAAGGGAGCCAATGAGAAATGACAGCAGCTGTAATCTAGCGTACTTGATTGGATGTGGGCTTTTTAATATTTTTTTAACTGGGGGAAGGGGGGGTACAAGGGAGGATTTGCAGGTAGTGTGT
The DNA here is from genome assembly GCF_003009895.1 of Hyaena hyaena. Taxonomy (NCBI): domain Eukaryota; kingdom Metazoa; phylum Chordata; class Mammalia; order Carnivora; family Hyaenidae; genus Hyaena; species Hyaena hyaena. The sequence goes on along the minus strand of NW_024081524.1, from coordinate 476,278 downwards.
TGCGGAGTAGTGCCCTGTTAAGTTTCCTGAGCGTGACAGTGATGCAGGAGAATGTCCTTGTACAAGCTCAGCTTGCAGCTAAGACGCGTCATGATTTCTGCACGTCTCACGTAGTTGATTGTGTGTTTGCAGAGAAAACGTGGCAAAATGGTGTTAATAAATAAGTAAACTGTTCGTTTTACCATTTTTAAACTTCTTTGGAGTTCTGAAATACTTCAAGAGTTGGGGAAGATGGACTAGAGAAATAGCTTTAATGTTACCTTTTCTGCAGATGAGGTTTGGATTCTTTTATTGAGCAAAATTGGCTGGGTACCAAGTGCTATGTGGGTGTGCCCGGAGGACAGCAGTGTTAAAACCAAAGTCATCATCTTGGGGCCCCAAGATCATGGGAGGAGGGAAGGCAGTGGGGAGGATAGATCATAGGCACATTCTCTTGTCACCAGAGTAAATTTTACCGACTAGAAAACCCCGGCCCAGCAGAGGCCTCTGGCTGGCTCAGTTGGTAGAATGTGAAGTTCTTGTTTGGGTGTAGAGATTACTTAAAAATTTAAAAATCTTAAAAAGAAATCCCTGGCTCAGGAAACACGAGAGACTTTTGCCCTTATAAAAACATCTTTAGCTTATGTTCTTCAGTTACGTTCTGTCTCACTGAGAACTGAACGTTGGGTTATCAGGAGCAACCCGTTAGAGCTTTGCTAAAAGTAAAACCAGAGTCTCCCTTTTCAGAAATACTTGAGCCTCCTTGATACTTTTTTTTTTTTTTTTCCAAAAATTTTATTTCAGTTTTATTTTTGAGAGAGAAAGAGAGCAGGCAGACAGAGGATCTGAAGCAGGCTCCATGCTGACAGCAGCAAGCCTGATGTGGGGCTCGAACTCACGAACCATGAGATCATGACCCGAGCAGAAGTCAGACATTTAACCCACTGAGCCACCCAGGCGCCCCGCCTCCTTGATACTTTTGCCTTAATTCTGGAACCTCCATATTTCCAGGGTAGCATCTAATTGGTGTCAGTGGTATAAGTGTCGTGCTTTCCTGACGTGGCTGTGCGCTGTCTTGTCTGCAGTCCTGGCCGGCGCCCTGCTGGAGGAGGCGGAGCAGCTGCTGGACCGCGGCATTCACCCCATCCGGATCGCTGACGGCTACGAGCAGGCTGCCCGCATCGCTATCGAGCACCTGGACAAGATCAGCGATAGTGTCCTCGTTGACATGAAGGACACAGAGCCCCTGATTCAGACAGCAAAGACCACGCTGGGCTCCAAAGTGTACGTTTACCGTGCTGCGCCGCGGTTAGCGCTCGTAGAGGAAGCAAAACGTGTGCTCACTGCTCAGGCCACCTGTTAGGACCATCACTGGTAGCTTCATAGTGACTTGATGAACTTCCTTCCACTTTTGATGCTATTTGGGTTTGCTTTGTCTTTAATGCAGGTGTAGCCACGTGCATCTTGTGTTTTACTTGGAAACTGAAGTTCCAGGCTTGGTATTAAATTCTCTTGGTAATTGTGAGAGCTCCCTGTCTTTAATTTAGCCGGACAGGTCGTGTTAGAAAGCAAGCAGAAATGATCCTACTTGGTCAATGTTGTTTTCAAAACACTTCTACCGTTTCTTTGCTAGGAAGCCCTTTAGGAGGAGGGGCTCCACTTTTCATTTGTTCACCAAGCAAGTAACTGGTCCAGAATCTTAATTTAGTGAGAAGGGGCAGTCTTGAAAGTGACTTACATTGGGTGTTATCCACGTTTGCATAATGCCTGCTATTGACCAGGCCTGCTGCCACATCTTGGGCACAGAGACACAGTTCCTGTCCTCTGGATACCCAAAGCAGCCTCAGCCAAAGGACACACTTATTTGAACAGTAACGGACACTTAAGGGCTCTTAACGTGATGTGGCATAAAGATCTAGCCTGAGGAGCTATATTACACTGGTTGTTTTGTATCAAGATCAGGGTAAGAAACATTTTAATCTTTGTGTGTGTGATAGTTTTAGCAAAAAGGAAGACCTGGCCTTGACTCAGGTCAGGGGAAGTGCAACCGAACTGTTGCTCTCTCCACCCCCAGGGAAAAGCCTCTGCTACTGTGCCAGAATGTGCTGGGTGCCAGCTGCCCTCTTGTTCAAATGCAGAGACCAACTTCTGGGCAGGGGGCCTGCCCAGGAAGGTGTCTGTCACAGGTGGCACGCTATTGTCCTCCTGAGAGGAAGGTGTCTTAGTTGAAAATGCACAAATCTTATCGTTGCTTTGTACGTTGACCTTGCTTAGTTTGCACGTCTTTGTAAAATTCTTGTACAGGTTGGTCTTTACTACGGAAAATGTTCAAAACAACTGACTGGTCAAACATAGCGTAAAGTAAAATGTGATGAATTGCTTAGAATACTAACAATATTTGTAGTTTCCCCGTTATCTTCTTTCTAAAATCAGTTAAGATTTCATGCGTTGTGTTTCAAGTATTAAGTTTCCCTTGCAGGTTTTCCAGAACCAAAAGCAAATTTATTGAGCAATTTATTCAGGTGTTTCAGAGCTTTTTTTTTTTTTTTTTTTTTTTTTTTTTTTTTTTTTTTTTTTTTTTTTTTTTTTTTTTTTTTTTTTTTTTTTATTTGAAAAGCTTTTTATTTTTTTTTTTTATTTATTTTTTTTTTACAATCAGAGCTTTTGAAAAAAAGATTCCCAACCCTCGTCCCCATCTGTAACTGATGTTGGTGGGAGTTCCTGCAAAGGAAGCAGCCATGTTGAGTCCTCCGGCTTCTTAGCGCTGTGCCCCATTTAGACAAGATGGTATTTCCTCCCATCCCAGCGTATGGTTCCCTCTGAGGTCCGCAGAACCCAGGTGCAGAACCCCCGCCCCAGACCATCCGAAGTGCAGGCTCCGGTGGCATTGCTGTCTAGAGAGTCTGAACCTTCTTTGTTTTATTAGATGTATGTGCGTTGCCATGTTACTTACGTGGCCTGCTGTGGTTACAGTGGTTGTGAGTGCAGTGACAGGTGAAGGGTCCTCTCTGTTTTCCCCAGGGTTAACAGCTGTCACCGGCAGATGGCGGAGATCGCCGTGAACGCGGTCCTCACCGTAGCAGACATGCAGCGGCGAGACGTCGACTTTGAGCTCATCAAAGTGGAAGGCAAAGTGGGCGGGAGGCTGGAGGACACAAAACTTATAAAGGGCGTGATTGTGGACAAGGATTTCAGCCACCCACAGATGCCAAAAGTGAGTCCGTGTCCTTCACAGCTTCACACCCTTTCCACTCTTAAGTCCACGAGTTGAAAGAGTCTCTCTGTCCCCGCAGCTAGTGGAAAACGCCAAGATTGCAATCCTCACGTGTCCGTTTGAACCACCAAAACCAAAGACCAAGCATAAGCTGGACGTGACGTCTGTAGAAGATTATAAGGCCCTTCAGAAATACGAAAAAGAGAAGTTTGAAGAGATGATTCAGCAAGTGAGTCTTCCCACGGCTTGTCGTGAAGTAGATGTGTAGGTAGTAACGTGGCGCTCATCTCTGTCTTCATATTTTAGAGTGTGGCTAGAGGTGACGTGTCAGTGGAACGAGCCACCTTTTTTTCACTTATGAATTATAAAAGTAATAAGCATTCATGATGAGAAGAAAGCTTTAAGGGAAGGAACCTGATTTTGTCTTAAAACGGTGACACGTCTGGAGCGCCTCAGAATTGGCGCGGTTACCTTCGCGCTGTGCTTGTGATCTTAGTCATCTAAGCTTCTACGTTCCAGGTGTAAACACCTACCTCTTCTCCGGAGGCTGGTACGGCCGTGTGCGTGTGTGCCCTGACAGTGGGTCCTCTTTGGGACTCTGTCCTTCAGAATGTACAGCATCCGCACACAGCGATACACGAGCGTGGGTGTCAATTGAAACCTTACTTACGACAGACAGACGAGAAACCACCTGGGTGTCTCTCAGGGCAGTGTTGGGTTCATTTACTCCTGTGTGATGGGTGCTCTGCCTGCCACCCAGCAGGCACTGCCGTAGGGACCTGAGACGGAGCAGCAAACGGCATAGAGCTCTTGCGGCACAGAGCGCGGGGCCGGGGGGCAGGGGCCGTGTTAAGCGCAGTGGTCAGAGCGGGCCCCTCTCGGGCGCTGGTGGCGTGTGGCCAGAGACCCAGGTGTGGGCGAGGAGCACTCGGGGCTGAGGTGAGCAGGGGCCTTGAGGCAGGAGCGTGGCTGGCGTGTGCGGGAACCGCAGGGCTGACGGGTTGGGCGACAAGATGGCAGAGCCCAGGAGGCCAGTGGGTGGGTAGGTGTGTTGGTGGCTGTGCAGGCGGCCGGGAACGGTGGGAACGGGATGGGCCACGTGCTAACGTTTCAAAGAACAAGAATGGCGCAAAGAGGAACGTCGTAGGTGCTTGTGAGGAGCAAGAGGGACCCTCCTGTTCTGAGCACAAGGGACGGAAAACGGCCACGTGAGGGGAAATGCTGAGGCAGGTTGGTTCTCAGGGGACCCCGGGGTTTGTTCCCAGCGAGAATGTGGCGGAAGCGGTGCAGGATCAAGTTGGCCGCTGACGCACTGAGGGTCTCGGAAGGAGGAGAGGCAGCGAGCGGGCGTGGGTGACTCAGGAGGCCTGGCTGCAGGCCACTGAGACCGTGGGCGCGGGGCTGGCGCAGCTCCCACAGGCGATGGCCGCGGGCAGACGGTCCAGCCCTTGCCATCCCGGGACCAGAGGCTTACCGTTCACAGGGGTGGGAGCGGGAGCGGGAGCACGTGTGGCGGCCCCGAGGGCGGGCGGTGCCTCCCCTGAGGGCGCTGCAGTCAGGTGAGCAAAGCTGCTTGAGGGAAACGCGTATTGGCTGTGCTCCTGTTCAGCACGAAGGTGCGTGGAGCTGCCTTACAGGCGTTTGTGACGGGACCCAGCTGTTCGCCTGGCTCCGGGCTGAGCCCTGTCCACCTGTCTGTTTCATTTCACTGCAACAGCGAGGTTCGGTGTGAATTAGTGGGTTATTTTTTTAAATTTATTTATTTTGAGAGTGAACGTGAACAGAGAAAGGGAGGGAGCCAGGGGAGAGAATCCCAAGCATCATCTGAGCTGTCAGCACAGCCCAACACCATGGGGCTCGATCTCACAAACCATGAGAGCATGACCTGAGCTGAAATAGAGTCTGATGCTTACATGACTGAACCACCCAGGAGCCCCCGAATTACTGATTCTTAAAGCACATTGAAAACTGAAGGGATTCTCTCTTTGGAATTTGGGCCTGACAGAAGGTGGACACTTCTGTGCTTCCTTCCTTCTCTTTTCTCTGCTTTATTTCAGTGCTCTCACCTTGCACACGCCCCCGTGCGCCTCATCTTCTTTCTGACCACAAGGAACACTCAATGTGACCGGCATTTTTTTCCCCGCAGATAAAAGAAACGGGCGCTAACTTAGCCATCTGCCAGTGGGGCTTCGACGACGAAGCCAATCATTTACTTCTTCAGAATAACTTGCCTGCAGTTCGTTGGGTCGGAGGACCAGAAATAGAGGTAGGGGGCTCCGCAAGAAGAGACTTCCGAACGTGGGCTTGAGCTTGACGCCTGTGGGGGCAGGGGTTGCCACTGTGGTAGCGGTTCCCTTAAATACTCGCAGCGCACCAGGCGCCACAGACGGAGGCCGGGGAGGGGACGGTGCTAGGCCTCCCTTTCTGCAGCAGTGCTGCGTGTTTCCGGTGTTCTGTGGGAATCAAAGTGCCGTCCGTGTGCCCTCCCACTTGGCTCTCGTGTGTCCCACACGCTGACCTCCGTCCCACACGTGGTCCGTGCCCCGGGCAGGCACAGCCTCCGGTCTTTGCTGCAGCAAGGGTGCAGGGGGGCGCGCGGAGCGTAACCTGGTCGGGAGAGGTGACCCAGAGGGTGGTGGCGTCACACGGAGACGCCAACTCTTCAGAAACACGCTCATTTCGTATGCCTTCTTGGGTTGACCTTGTAATCTAGGGGCTAGGGTGCGTTGCACTTGGGTGCGCGAGTTAGCCCCGGGTGGATTTGGCTTACCTGTGGCCTGGTGTTGAGCGCCCAGTGCTCCCAGCACCTTCCTGCCCCTGACACTACCCCCCACCCCCACCCCAGCTGATCGCCATCGCGACGGGAGGGCGGATCGTGCCTCGGTTCTCGGAGCTCACCGCTGAGAAGCTGGGCTTCGCTGGGCTTGTGAAGGAGATCTCCTTCGGGACGACTAAGGACAAGATGCTGGTCATCGAGCAGTGTAAGAACTCCAGGGCTGTGACCATTTTCATCAGAGGAGGAAACAAGATGGTGAGAATCCATTACTCATGCTGCACAGTTTTCTGTTTTTGGCGTATGGTTTGATTTTGCCCCTTCTGTGTGTGGCTGTGATGTAGTCGCTGTTTTTCAAAATATCATTTTTCTCAAAGAAACCGTGACTTACCGTGGTCACTGAGGGGCACAGCTGTTTATGCTATGAGGCGCACGGGCCTTTCTTGCGTCGCGGGGTGACAGTAGGGCACCCAGGTGAATGGCGCTCGCTGGTAATCTCCCTCCTGCGAGAGCGGGACTGTTGCATCAGGGTCAGTTAGACGCACCCGGAGGTTTCTCCTGGTCACTATTGGATTGTGTGACTGCTTCCCATGGTCGCATGTCCCAGAATGCGTCACTGGCTGCCTCCTCTGTCTGGTGTTCTCGTCACCACATGACAGAGGGAGGGGGAGAACAGCAGAACTCACCCTGGAATGGACATCCTGCCTGGGCTCTCCGTTTGTTCTCAACCAAAATGGCTCCGGCAGGGAGTTGGGAGTAGCTCTCGTACCCGGCGCACACCGAGGGTACATCTGCACCGGGTCCCGGACACGGGGCTGTGGTGACGTGGACTGTCTTCCCTAGATCATCGAGGAGGCCAAGCGCTCCCTTCATGATGCTCTGTGCGTCATCCGGAACCTCATCCGGGATAATCGTGTCGTGTATGGCGGTGGCGCTGCTGAAATCGCCTGTGCTTTGGCGGTCAGCCAGGAGGCGGACAAGGTAAGTCCCGCACGGGGCCTCTCAGACCATGCAGAGGGCGGTGGGGCTATGGGCAAACTGAGGGACCTGCACCCCAGGAAACAAAGTGTCACCGCGTTGGGTAACCAGTGTCTGGTCTGCTGATCATCGCCCACATGTTGAGGCGCAGGCTGCCAAAAACTGGTGTTGGTCAGCTTTTTTCAACCTTTCCAGCTTTGAAATAACAACTCTAGTCTTCAGTGTTCTTGTTTGAGGTTCAAAGTTGATTGAATGTCTTAACTGTCATAACTAAAAGTAGTCAGAGCTCATTTGTTTCTGGACTTCTGTCCCGTGTCTACCTTTTCCATCCTTCCTCTGTCGTGACATTTTAACTTTCTGGTAGTTTAAAAATAATCACGATGGTCTATTCTTAGAATTCTTTGTGAGTTAGGTTTTCAACGGATGTGATTTACTTAAAACCTTTCCAAATTGCCGGCTTGTCGTGATTTTTGCTGATGCGTGCGCTTGCCTGTTCCCCACCAGTGCCCGACCTTGGAGCAGTACGCCATGCGGGCGTTCGCCGATGCGCTGGAGGTCATCCCCATGGCCCTTGCTGAAAACAGCGGCATGAATCCCATCCAGACCATGACCGAAGTGCGTGCCAGACAAGTGAAGGAGGCAAACCCCGCGCTCGGGATCGACTGTTTGCACAAGGGAACAAACGGTGAGGAGCCGTCACAACCCGCGGGGCTGTGTCGGGGTCCAGCTGGGCGATTTCCTGCTGGCCCCGCGGTGCGCGCTGCCTCCCGCGAGCCTCCACGCGGCAGGGCTTCGGGCGCCAAGACTTGCGTGTGTGGTGCGATTGCCCGAGGGGCTGGGGAGGCTGCGGGCCCTGCGGCGCGGCGCCCACCCTAGTGACAGGGACCTCTGTGTCCTACCAGAGGGGACTCCGTTTCGGTCTCTGGTTTGTGAAAGCCCTCTTTCTCTTGCATTTTAACACAAGCGTCTGTCAGGTGGGTTCCCGGTGTCCTGGGAGGCAGCCCTGCAGTTGGGTGACTTTGTGCCGCCCACTTATTCTGTGCCCTTATCCAGGAATGAGAGCGTGTTTTCAGGTGTCCCGTGCTGGGACTGTGGCCATCTGTGTAGTTTAGAGGCTGATTTTGCTTAAGTTTAAGTGATTCCTTACTAGTGGGGCCAGGCCCACACTTGTTATATTTTTTTTTAATGTTTGTTTTTGACTGGAGGTGGGGTGGGGGGGGAGAGAGAGAGCACAAGCAGGAGAGGGGCAGAGAGAGAGAGGAGCACAAAATCCAAAGCAGGCTCCAGGCTCTGAGCTGTGAGCACAGAGCCCCCACAGGGGGTTCGAGTTGGAACCGCAAGATCATGACCTGAGCCAGTGGAGGTCAGACACTTAACGGACTGAGCCCCCTGGGCGCCCCCGGGTCTGCACTGTCGCAGCGGCTCCCAGCCACGGAATCAGATGTTCTGTGCTTCTCCTTAGAACAGCAGCTGCGTCCTGGTTTTCATGCTCACAGCCTGCAGAGTTCAGTAACAGCCGCAACTCTTTGTCAGATATACATTCAAATTTTCTTTAACTTGAGTGCCTGGTTCTGCTGAAGTTTATGACGTTTAGGCCTTTCTTGGAATTATTTTATGTTTCACACACAGTCTGATTTTTTTACTTAACGTTGGGCTTTGTAAATTATGTTAGTATTTTGTGGGATGAAATGGCACTGAAAGGTTTAGCCAGTCACCTAGCACTTCAGCTTGTCACTGAAGAGAGGTCCCTCCACCCCCAGCTTTCTGGCCCCCAGGTTCAAATTGCCAAGTGTCCTCTGGAGTGATGGAACCTTAACTCCTCTGAAAACATAAGGGGGAGCGAGTGGTTTCCTCCAGATTTGGGTTTTGTTTTGTGTTTTATAAATGTCTTTGTTTGTTGCTGTTGTTTTGGGGGTTTTTTTTGTTTGTTCATTTTGAGAGAGAACATACACACAAGCAGGGGAGAGGAAGAGAGAGAGGAGAGAGAGAATCCCAAGCAGGCTCCGTGGTGTCGGTGCAGAACCACACACGGGACTCAAATTCGCAAATCTTGAGATCATGACCTGAACTGGAACCCAGAGACCCTTACCTGCCTGAGCCACCCAGGCACCCCCAGATTGCATTTTTTAAGTTTCACTGTGATTGTGTAAATGAGAGTAAGTTATTAACATTAAATACATATGTTTCAGGATAATCCACTTATTTGTGTTTTCCAGATATGAAGCAGCAGCACGTCATAGAAACTTTGATCGGTAAAAAGCAGCAGATCTCTCTTGCGACACAAATGGTTAGAATGATTCTGAAGATCGATGACATCCGGAAGCCGGGAGAGTCTGAAGAATAAAGAAAAAGCGGAGAGAGAGTCTGAAGAATAAAGAAAAAGCGGAGAGTAAATGTAGCAGTAGAGCCACTGTTGTGATTAAATAAAGGGCGTCTTGTGATGCGTCTGCAGTTATTTATTACTGTCTCTTCCAGACACTGTAGACGCTGCAATAAAAAGTGCTGTTTGGTAACCGCGGGTCTCCTGTTGACATGTTCAGTTACGGGAATGCGGCCTCGTGAGCTCTGGATCCGTTCTGTTAAACCGTCTCTGACAGCGCTGGTGAAGAGCCCAGCCCCGCTGTGCCGACCGAGTGCTGCTGCTGCCCCAGGGAAGGCGGTTGAGTAGGTCTGTTTTGTTTTGTTTTTTTTAATAGATCCTTGTATCAGCTTAAAGGTGGACTTCGGGCTCCAGCTTTATAAGACCGGGCTTGGTCCTGTGAGATGGGTTTCAGTGCTGGGCGGGTCCTTCGATGGTGGAGGCCCGTCGTGAGGGGTGTGGGGAAGCGTGAGGTCGGGGGTGTCGTGCGTGCTTCGAGCTGCCCGCTGCGGGGCCTGCGCCCTGTGCACCATTTACTTGTGTGCGTGGTTCTCTTGGTTCCTTTTCTCTGGCCTGTCGTGAGGTCAAGCTCACTCGTGTGCCACCAGGGGAAGCCGGAGTCGGGAACGCGTCACTTGCCTCCTGTGCCCCAGGTGCCCATGGGCCCTGGCACAGGCCGCCTTTTCTCTGGCTGCACTGGTCGTTTGGCTCCATGTGCATCCTGCGGGCTTGGGAGCAAGCTCTCCTCCGCCTTCGTCTTTAGTAACTTCTGGAATAGACCATCAAGTTTTGAAAGCTTAAAACCTACTGAACACAACCTGGTGTGTATGTCCACACAACCTGGTGTGTATGTCCCTCTGAGGTGTACTGTGCATCAGCACCACTGTGACGCGTAGCGTGGTTCCGGGTGTGGTGTCCACGTACATCCGTAGTCCAGAGTCCGGTCGGACAGACACTCTGCACGGGGACTGACTGCGGCCTGCGGATGGCACAGGCTGGCCCGAAGGGCTCCGCGATTGCGCCGGGGGCCGCTGGACCGCCCTCCGTTGCCGAGTGGGCCTCCCGTTCCTGGCGTGAACAGGAAAGCCCGTAGGGATGGTTTTGCTCACTAGGGATCTCTCAAGGTGACAGGCGACCTTTCTAGTCACAAACCCCTTGTCACACTGTCTCCCCTCACACCCCCACTTTTTTTTAATAATGTAACATACTTGCACTGGAATGAGGATTAGGACACTGGGTATAAGAACGCCTTCTGTCAAGTAGGACCCAGAGCCTTATGTAACTGAGGTCGTGAAGTCTCAACCTGACGCTTTGGCGGGGTTTTCAGAGGTGCCTTCCCCCCCGCCCCCCTCCTCCGGGCCGGCTGTCCTCATCCCTCTGACAGCCGGACAGGGACCCAAGAGCCTTCTCGTGACGTGCAAGACCAGTGCCTTCGCTGGCCGCGCCCCCAAGGCCAGATGCCCACACTTGCTGGATTTATACGGTGTTTGATAAGTGGTCTGGTCTTCAGTGATAACAGCAACCACTCAAGCACAGATGCTTCCGGAAGGGCTGAGGCTGCTGTGTTACATGTGACGATTTCTTTATCCTGTTTCCTTTCCTGTGTGTCTTTGGCGAACCAGCTCCACTAAAGGATCAGGAGTTTGGGGGCACGGGCGGCGGGGGCAGGAGGGGCTACTACAGGGAGGATAATGGTCTGTAGGCATTCGAGGTGCTTCTCAGAGGCGAACCGCGCAGCAGAGGCCCATGTAAAGCACCAGAGGAGAGGTGGCTACTTAGAAAACGCATTCAAGGTCGGCAAAAGCAGGGAGGGGGCGACCGCGGTGGGGAAGGTGTGTGTGAGGCACTGCTCGGGTCCTCAGTGCTGTCGTAAACGTTTTGCTCCGACGCTGGCGGTCCTGTTACGTGTGGTCCCAGACGGGGGTCCTGGACCGTCCCAAGGGGCCGTGCGGGCAACAGTATTTTGATGCTCCACTTACTGGCGTCTCCCAGTGCGGACAGCAGTCACGGGCCACCACGCCAGAAGCAAGCCGCTCTCCCGGAGGCAGGGCCTTGGCGGAGCCCCAGCTCAGCCTGGAGCGCGCGGCTACGGCTCTGCGGCGGGAGCGTGTGTGACCAGCGAGGTCATGTCCGCTGCACTAGCCCTCACCCTGGAACACCGGTGTCACTTGGAAGCGTGATCTGTGAACTAGGTAGGAGTGGATGCGTGACAGACGTCTCAGAAATGATAGAGTGAGCCCACAACCTCCATAGAGAATGTTCTGGTCCCTGGCCCTGCTCCCAGCTCCCAGAGCAAAAATCCCATATGCAGCGGCCTCAGTGTTTCTTTCTCAGAAGTTCTGGACACTGGGAGCCCAAGATTAAGGGGGAGGGGCAGTTCTTGGGAAAGAGGTCCCTCCCTCACACGAAGAGGCACAGACAGCCCCTGCTCTGGCCGTGGCTTCGTGAAGCCGAGGCCCTCAGCCGGGCCCGGGTCCTGAACCGCTCCTGGCCCCGGGTAGGACTGTTCTCTGAGCCGGTGTCAGGCTCTCTCTGGTTCACGAGAAAACCTGATATTCCAGGTGACCCTGCTCCTCTTCCGGGACTCCGTGTCCTGGTCACTGTGTCCGCCCTCCCAGTTCTCCCCTAAGTGCTCTGGATTCGCTCCCCCCTCCACCTCCCTGCAGTGGTGAGGCCCACATCACTCCGTTTCTTGCCCCCCCTCTTGTCACAGAAAGAACTAAAGCCGTCAGTCACGTGGGACTCCGCAAGCCCAGCGATGGAAGAAAGGAGGGGGGTGCATGTGGACACTGGGAGCCAGGGACACCCTTGTCCCCGCTTCCAGAGTGGATGAGCCATGGGTCCCCCCACCCTCCACCTGACCCCTCCCCGGGGCCCCACCTAATGGCGCGCACCTCCGGCAGGGCCGGGGCCTGGGTGTGAGGGGACACGAGGCGACTGTTCTGGACCCGCAGACCCAGAGGGGCTGGTGGGAGTGGACCACCAGCTAGCCGCCACTTGCTTAGTTTGTGAAGTAAAACTCCCAGCGGCACAGAGAAACACCGAGTGCTGGACTGTCCCGGGGCAGGGCGGGGCGGGGGGGCTGCAGTGGAGACGGTAACCAGGTTACCGGAAAGTCGATGGGGCGCAGCCAGAAGGCAGTGCCTGTACTGGTGCAGACTGGCTCTGTCCCGATGGCTCCCGGCGGCCACACCGTCCTTGGCATGTGGCCAGGGCTGCTGAGCGGCTGAGCTCTTCGTGTGATTTCATATAAATCAATTAAAACACATAAAAACCGAAATGTGGCCCCATACGCCACCACCCTTCCAACTGAATGCATGAGCGATTCCTGACACAGCCCCAGGCCCTGGGCCCCAAAAATGCCCATGTTCTGGAAAATCACTTCCTTAGGAGACGGCCAGTCACTCTAATTCACGGTTCTTTATTAGCTTTTAGAAAAAGCCACACATTCAAAAAGTAAGTTTATTGGCTCGATACAATTAGGTCAACGAAACCCTATTTTAACCTCAGTATTTCTCATAGTCAGCAACGCATGAACATGAGACTCATCTACATTAAGACAGACAAATGCCCAACGAAGCCGGGCTTTGAATCCGAGTTTACAGTTCATATTCTTCATGAACACCCATCATTTTAAAGAACGTACTTAATTAAGAACAAAAAGTCCACACCTGAGCTGTCAGCTGGTCCATAAACAGCCCTAGGTTTTTACTAATAGAATATTACCCCACCATTTGAATTTTTCAGGCACTGACCGTGTTTTCTTTTCTTTTTTTTTTTTTTTTAGTGTATGTGTTAAAAATTATATCATGCATTTCCATTTCCTACTGCATTTATGTTTCAGATGGAATCAGAATTTCAGGATTCCTGGATTTATTTTATTTCCAATAAAAATTAAACGATCCAAGTATCCCAAAGCAAATTTCTGGATGCAAGCTATTTTGAGGAAGTTTACCCTCCGCCACTTCTAAACGTACTTATGCAACCACTCAATCAAATTCCTTCTTGCCTCGTCAACATAGGGCTTGTCCTCTGGTGAACAGTCTTCTCTCTTTCGATGCACGAAGCCATGGGTTTGCCCAGAGAATGTTTTAATTTGATATTCCACTTGGCAGTGTTTTTTCAACTTCTGGGTCAGCAAAGAGACCTGATAATGCCAAAAGATTTCATGACAGTGTGACTTTTAACAATCTGGTAATATTTTCCATTCTCCAAATCCTCTCCGAATGCTCATAAAAGAAATCTAACATCGGCGCTTTAGGTTCCGTAGCTATTATGAATTTGTTACTTTTAATTTGACAGTTAACACAGTCCTGAGCTCTGGCAAAGGAGAGCATTCAAAGCCATATAAAAATTCGATACAATATCAGTTGCTTGAAATTATATTAATATCTTTTGTGTATCATTTAATCTCTAACAAAATACTCAATATAGTCAAGTAGAGGTCTATTTTAAATTTATATTAATATAGCGTACTAGTTACGATTAACAATTTCTAAATGACTGCTTTTGAACCACAATTTTCTTCTGTTTTTTTCTTATCAACATACTGGGTTTAACATACCCATGTCTTTTTTTTTTTTTTTTCCTTTAAAGTAAACTCTATGGGGCACCCAGGTGGCTCAGTCAGTTAAGCGTCCAACCTCGGCTCAGGTCATGATCTCACGGTCCATGGGTTCGAGTCCCGCATCAGGTTCTGTGCTGACAGCTCAGAGCTTGGAGCCTGTTTCAGATTCTGTGTTTCCCTCTCTCTCTCTGACCCTCCCCCCACTGTGCTCTCTCTCTCTCTCTGTCTCAAAAATAAATAAAAAGCAAACAAAAAAAATTTTTTTAAATAAATGTTCTATTAAAAAAAAAAAAAACAACAACTCTATCCCCAGTGTGGGGCTTGAACTCAACCCTGAGATCGAGAGTCACATGCTCCACCGACAGAGCCACCCAGGTGCCCCAATGCACCCTTGTCTTTAAGGACACACCTTATCTTAACTCCTAGGTTCCACATGGGAGAATGGGGAGGCCCATCTTCGATGCCTAGTACCCAGGCGCCACCAAGAGCACATTCAGAGGATTACAATCCCTAAATCCCCAAAAAAACCCACCTTTCAAATTTTAATGTTAAAAAATAATTTGGAGGAACAAATGAAGCCTTTGGGACATTTTCCCCAAAAGGTCAAATCATGTTATTAGTATAGAGAGAAGGGACGCCTGGGTGGCTCAGTCGGTTAAGCATCAGCCTTGATTTCAGCTTGGGTCATGGTCTCAGGGTCGTGCGATTGAGCCCTGCGTTGGGCTCCGTGCCAAGTGTGAGCCTGCTTGGGAGTCTCTCTCCCCCCTCCCCTGAGCTCACTCGCTCTCTCTTTCCCTCAAAAAGTAAAAATAGAAACGACTGTGGGGTGTGCCCACTCCTATAGGAAAATAAGCAAAAAAGAAAGAAATGAGAAGAGGAAAGATACCAACTTACCTGCTCGAGAGGAATCACAGCATCATTCTCTGCAAAGATGAACAACGTGGGGTTCTTCAGACTGTGCACATCTTCACCGTCCTTGATGATGCCTGGGAAATGGGGACAGGAACACGGTGAGGATTTCCAGACACACGCCTCCGAAAACGATGCGGGAGTGGCTTGATGTTTTCAAAGTAAAATCTGTGCTTTGGGGGTTTTGTTTATTTTCTTTTTAGCAATTCCACACAAGGGGCCTGGCCTACAAAATTCGCCTCAAAGCCAGACATGATCTAGTCGGACTTTCCCGCTCTCCACCTCCTTCCCTAGGAGTCGGGCGGTAAATAAGGAAATTAGACCTTGTCTGCTGCTTAGCACACAAAGATGCAGGAGCAGCCTGGAAAATGTTCCCTCCTCGGGGGACGTGCCTTCATTTCCAAAGAAGTGACCACTCTCCAGTCTGCACCATCTGACCACCACGGTTCTAGAAGTTTCTCAGGGTCCACACAAACCCCATAGGGTTCCACAGGGTTATCTGTCCCTGAGGTCACTTCAGAATCTGCAAGAGCATTTGCTCAGAAGCCCGTCCTGCTGGGATGCAGACAACTGAGGGCAGGTCCACTCCTCCAAGAAAATAAGCAAACCTTGTGCCGTATGATAACCATAGCAGTAAAGGGAAGATTATTCTGACACTTGGTAAGGAGGTTGCATTCAAGGGGGACCGCCACACGGGGTCGCAGTGGGGGAGAGACATCCCTCCACCCAAGTACAAGGACAAGTGGGGATTCACGGCCAAGGAGCAGGGGGCGAGCAGAGGGGCAGAAAATTACGAAGAGGAAGCACTGGGGTAAGATGGGCTCTGGCTGGATGACAGGACAGGGTTCTTGCTGACAAGAGTGAGTGGGGGGAGAGGGACGTGGTCAGACAGCAACAGTACGGGACCCTCACTAAACTGCCCCAATGGGCCAATGTCAGAGCCTCCTCAGAAAGAAGACTCACAGCAGAGCCTGACTCGAGTTTGGTGCGGGACAGGGCCCTAGCCAGTCGGGAGAAAATATTGGAAATCTTTTGTTTCCACTTCCTGTGGGAGCCTCCCCTCACCTGGAACTCCCCGCTGGGAGGCATGAGCCACAAGAAAATGGCCACGCTATGGGGCGCCTGGGTGGCTTAGTCGGTTGAGCGTCCGACTTTCGCTCAGGTCATGATCTCACGGTTCGTGGGTTCGAGCCCCGCGTCGGGGTCTGTGCTGACTGCCAGCTCAGAGCCTGGAGCCTATTTCAGAGTCTGTGTCTCCCTCTCTCTCTGACCCTCCCCTGCTCACGCTTTCTCTCTCTCCTAGAAATAAATAAAAATATTTAAAAAAAAAAAAAAAAAAGAAAGAAAGAAAAGAAAGATGGCCACGCTCTGTTAAGGCCACGCTGAGTGGCCGCACAGCAGTTTGCGGCCCTGGAGTCCTGCCCGGAGCTCAGCTCCTGCAGTGTGCAACAGCGGCCAGGAGGGGGTGCTGGCGAGGCGTCCACACCAGGGCACTGACCGGCCTGGACCGTCACCCCCTGAACCCAGCGGCAGCTGACAACTGATTATTAACTTTGGTGCAGTTAGTATTTAAAGGTTTTTTTTTTCTTTCCCTCTTGCTAAAAGCAAAGATGCCACAGTGAGAAACCATTAATCCAAGTAAGAATCCTCTGTGTAACCGAACAATATGTTATCATGAAAGAAAGCCAAATCTCCTTCCGCGTCCTTCTCTTTCCTTTAACATGTTTATGGTCTGAATGCTTCTGTGCCATGAACTTAGAATGTTCTTAGTTCACTGCTATGACACCTGCGGTTGGCCTGGCTACAATGTTTATGCAGCTACTTACATTTTAGAGTCTCTTTTCCTTTTCTTTCCTTCCTTCTTTATATTGTGTGTGCCTGCGGGTGTGTACACGGTTGAAAATAACTGCCATCTTGGAAAAATATCTCCACAGATGTTCCTCATACAGAATATTGTCTGATATTCACCATTATTGCAGAAATAAATGTGACCCCCCTTCATCCTTGGTGAAGAAGTTGAGCCCTCGGGTTAGGGGACTTCCCCAGTGGCCGTGTTGGGACCCAGGGCTCCTCCATCCCAGGGACAGCCTCTGGCTACCGCATTACCCACCTCCACCTCCAGTCTCACAAATCCAAAGCCCATTTCCTTAAGATGGGCCATCTCTGCCCAGCTCGATCTGTGCTGCGCCCCAGACTGTTAGGCTGGGAAGAGGCTCCTGGCTGTCACTCAAACCACTGGTTTCCATGGTGTGAAATGCGCATGGCGGATTTACCGTAGACGGACACCCCTGCCCTGAATTCTGGGTATTTCATCATCACGTGATGGACAGCCACTCCGCCCCAGCAGAATCCCACGACGCCGATTTTCTGCGCATGACACTGCTGTTTCAGATACCTCAAGACAGCATCAACCTCTCTAGAACAGAAAGTTATTCAACAATCAACGGATAGGGCTCACTCGTCGGTGGAATCTAAAAAGCCCAACTCAGAGAAACAGAGAGTAGAGTGGGTACCGGGGGTGGGGCGTGGGGAAGCGGGGGAGACTGACCCAGGACACAGACTTCCAGTTAGAAGAGTGACAAGCCTGGGGGGGGAGAGAGGGGGGCTTGTGACGTGCAGCCCGGTGACCTCAGTAATGATGTGTCATATACCTGAAGGCTGCTAAAAGGGTAGACCTTAAATGTTCCCACAATGAAAAAGAAACGGCAACTAGGGGACAGTACAGGGTGTTAGCTAAGGCTATGGGGCAACCTTTGCGCGATATATAAATGTACTGAATGAACACACAGTACACCTTCAACTTACACAACATTATGTGTCAATTATATTTCAGTCAAGCCAGGCCGGGGGCTGGGGGGAAGGCAAAAGTAATCACACACACATACACACAATCAAGAGGTATTTTGTGAGCCCCCCGGGGAGCGCGCTGGACACCAAGTGCTGTACCAGCAGTAACAGGGATGCACCGTGCCTGGAGGCGCTCAGATTTCTTACATTCTTTTTCTTTTTCTTTTTTTTTATGTTTTATTTATTTCTGAGAGAGAGAGAGACTGTGAGCAGCGGAGGGTCAGATAGAGGGAGACACAGAATCTGAAGTAGCTCCAGGCTCTGAGCTGTTAGCACAGAGCCCGATGGGGCTCGAACCCACGAACTGTGAGATCATGACCTGAGCCGAAGTTGGATGCTCAACTGACTGAGCCACCCAGGCGCCCCTGCGATTTCTTACTTTTGGAGCTCTGTCCTCACCGCGTCCTGCCTGAGGGATGCACATCCCCCTCCTCAAGCATCTCCCCTCGGGTCTCCCTCCCCAGCCCAGCCTCCTCCAACCACCTGTCAGGACTGGAGACGGGCTCTCAGCAAACCACAAGTCAGACCAGCTCGCGTGCCAGCTGGAGGCGGAGTTCTGGCTTTTCCTCGGGACAAAGGCCAAGGGCCAGGAAGAATGGCTCCCAAGGCCTGATCCCAAGATCCACCCCCAGGGAGCACCCCAGCCGCTCTCCTCGGACAGGCAGCTCCCCAAACTCTGACTTGGCACATTCATTCACCCCCCAGCGAGCATCACGGTCCCCCCGACGCCTGGGTCTGGCAGAGCAGGAATTTGGGAAGCCACCAGGACTTTCAGCCAGGAGAGGGCAAGAATAGTGGCCCAGTCTTGCAAATGACTCATCTGCAAATTGGTTGTTTGGAACTCTGCACATTTTCAACTAGAAGCAAGACACCCAAATGGAGGTGGGGCTCTGCAAGGCAGGCCAGAAAGTCCTGTTTGATCAGATAAGGAAGAATTGCGGTTTACACGTTAGAAAAAGAAAGCCATTCTGTTGCGCTTCCTTCTTCCTTTCTCTTTTAATCATAGCATATCCTTGACCACATTTAAATACACGTATCATATACCTGCGTGCAAGTAGTTATTTTCATGTTAGCAATAATTAAGTAATTCTGCAAACTAAAATAGAAAAAGCAATGGTTTTTGACATATGGGCTTTAAGTTCTCCTCAAATGCTTTGATCTTAAGAATAACTGCTGTGGGGCACCTGGGTGGCTTGGTTGGTTAAGCGGCTGACTTCGGCTCAGGTCATGATCTCACGGCTTGTGAGTTCAAGCCCCGCATCAGGCTCTGTGCTGACAGCTCAGAGCCTGGAGCCTGCTTCAGATTCTGTGTCTCCCTCTCTCTCTGCCCTTTCTCAGCTCACGCTCTCTCTCTCTCTCTCTCAAAAATAAACAATGAAAAGAAAAGAATAACTGTCTTAATTAGAAGGGACAAGGAGAGGCCATTTCTTTTTTTTTTTTTTTTGTTTCTTGGAGAGAGAGAGAGACAGCGTGAGCAGGAGAGGGTCAGGGAGAGAGGGAGTCACAGACCGAAACAGGCTCCAGGCAGTCAGCACAGAGCCCGACGCGGGGCTCGAACCCATGAACCGCGAGATCATGACCTAAGCGAAAGTGGGACGCTTAACCGACTAAGCCACCCAGGCGCCCCAGGAGAGGCCATTTCTATAAAAGTACTGTAACTCGAGTGAACAGGTCTTTGCTTGTGTTGCTCGGTGTTCCCTATTTTTCTGGGAGCACCGAAGTTTAGCTTTAAATGAACCTCTTCTCGGGGCGCCTGGGTGGCTTAGTCGGTTAAGCGTCCGACTTTCGCTTAGGTCATGATCTCGCGGTTCGTGGGTTCGGGCCCCGCGTCGGGCTCTGTGCTGACTGCCAGCTCAGAGCCTGGAGCCTGTTTCAGTCTGTGACTCCCTCTCTCTCTGACCCTCCCCTGCTCACGCTGTCTCTCTCTCTCTCTCTCTCCTAGAAATAAATAAAAACATTTAAAAAAATTTTTTTTTAAATAAATAAATAAATAAATGAACCTCTTCTCCTCGCCCGTGCTTGATTCGTGTACCTTGGGGAAGTCTGCTCTAGGTTCCAGGAGTGAAGTGTGTGGGTCAGGCTGACCATCAGAGTATAGCAATCTTGTGGCCACAGTGATTGGTTCAAGGATGGACCTGTGACTGAATCATAACCATCACGGCAAAAGGAGAACTTTGCCAGGTTGCTGGACAATGGAAGGCCGGAGCTGCTGCAGCCATCTTACCACCCAGAGGCAAAAGCCTGAGAAGGAAGCCAGTACACAGGACATGCAGTGGAGACGCTGGAAAGGCACATCCTGGGGATACTTTCTACACTGTGAGGGTACCAACTCCTGCCTGAAGCCAGAAACGACCTCTTCTCAGTTCTATAAACCAATATACCCCATGACTGCATAAGCAGTAAGCATTCAAGATGGGTTTTCTGTTACTTGCAGACTAAAGGCACTTGACTAGATACAAGGATTTCAGTCTCCTTTCAAAGTCAGCATTTGTTTTATGTCTCATTTTTATTTAGAGGCACCTGGGTGGCTCAGTCGGTTAAGCATCCGACTTCAGCTCAGGTCATGATCTTGCAGTTTGTGAGCCTGAGCCCCACATTGAGCTCTGTGCTGACAGCTCGGAGCCTAGAGCCTGCTTTGGTTTCTGTCTCCCCCTTTCTCTCTGCCCCTCCCCCTCTCATGGGTGCTCACGTGTGCGCTCGCGTTCTCTCTCGCGCTCTCTCTCTCTCAAAATAAATAAACATTAAAAAAAATTTTTTTCAGTGCATAGCTCTACTTTTCCCCTGTGGAAGGGTCCCACTGGGCTGCTCCCACACCTGCCCCAAACGATCACTTGGCTTTGTGCCCCCGCCTCGGCCTCCCTTCCCTCACCCGGCCCCGATCCCAGTCTCTGGTGTTTCTACTTCTAATTTGCTCTCAACTTCTGGCTTCCTTCTGTTCTTCCTGGGATTTCGGGATGAGGTTGCAGGTCCCCAGGGAGGGACTTGGGACAGGTCAGTGTGCACACAGGTCATTCCCCAGTGCCTCAGAGCCAGCACAGCGGCCGGGGCCGGGGCTGGGGGAGGGGGGGGGAATGGGGCCGGCTCCTGGAGAAGCAGGCTGTAGCCCAGAGTCCATGCAGGCCTCAGGCGACTCCCCGCAGGTGGCCCTGACTTGAGGTGACAGAGCCGGCCTACATCCCCAGGGAGACCCATCAGGATAAGGCAGCTGACGTACCCGGGGCGACCCCCAGGGCAGCGAGCCACTGGCCTCCTGCCCACAAGTCCCAAGGTGATGACTTGTTAACACAGCCCCCGGGGCCCCCAAGGCAGCCTGCGGCACCCCCGGTCCCACAAGCTGCACAGAGACCCCAGGACAACCCTGGCCTGAGCCAGGACGCGCTGCTACCCTGCACAGGCCCCCAGAAGAAGGTGGCCCCAGTGAGTGCGGGCAGTGAGGCAGCGCCCGGGAGGGCCCAAGGCCCCTTGGCGCTACTGCAGAGGTCTGCCCGGGGTTCACCAGCCCAGAGGATGAAGGGGCCAGCCCCGGAGGGCACTCTGGTGATAGAAGAAAGGAACAGAGTTCCAGAAACCTGTGGCCCCAGGCAGGGGACCCCATTCCCAGCAGTCTCCCCAAGCTGGGCTGGGGGAGCAGCTAGTCAAACCCAGGGCTCACGTGCATGGTGGGGGGAAGTCAGGTGTCAAGGAAGAAGAGCTTTCAAGACAAGTGGCCAAGGTGAGAGTCAAGGCTAGTGGGGGGCTAAGGAGTGCTCCTTTGCCCTGGGCTCGCATTTACTTGTTCAGGAAGAGCTTGGCATTAGAGAACATTCCTGGCCCTTCTCCCCCGCCACACCGAGTCCACACAGAAGAGGGTGTCTGGCAGCCGGGAGGCCTGGGCCTTGCTTCTGGAATCCTGCAGCTAATTTAATAAAAGGCTGAAATCCTGGAGGACCCCCCCTTTGCTTCCCAATGCTCCCCAGATCCTGGCACGAAGGCAGCCTGGTCTGGTGGGTCTGGTGTGAAGACCCAAAGTCTCAGAGCGGGGACTGGGGGGACGGCCCTTTGGGTTTCCAAGCAGCTGAGCAGTCACGGGGCTGGGGCTGGCGTCGGCGCCCGTGACTTTCCTCTCCCCGTCATCTCAGCTGGTTGTGCAGCCAGGACGGGAAGGAAGGAGTGTCCCCCTGTGGACCCCCAAAGCCCCCTCGCCAAGAGAAATCAGAGTTCCCCTGGCATCAGCGACATGAAGGTTCCGGAAGGGGAAGCAGACGAGCCTGCTGGCGCTGTAGGAGCCCTAGGCCACATCTCACCTCCAAGGGCAAACGCACTCTGCGCTGCATGAAAGCACGTTTCCATGGAAGTCCTTCGGCAGGGGAGGGAGGGCGGGTGTCCAAACGGTGACGTCACACCCGCTTCTAGGCCCTCCCCCTGCCCCGGGGGAGGGGGGGCGCCTGGGATGAGGGGCGAGGAGGGGGGAGCACAAACACGGGCGATGACTCACCTGTCGATCTTTCTGGCGTCTCTAGTCTTCAACCAGTCTGGGAAGGTGGACCAGTCCCTAGAAGGGTCCCAGGGTTCTTGCCCCACAAAGAAGTCTGGAACGACGGCTCTGTAAAAGAGCGACATCAACCGACCTTCATCTCAGCCCTGGTGGGACCCGGCATTTGCTTACGTTCACTAAGGCACTGGCTGCGAGGGAGATTCTGGTTCAGAGGAGAAGTGGCGCCCAGGAGGCCAGCTTTGACGGCGTCCAGGAGGCCAGCTGGCACCAGGCCAGACCACTTCGGATTTCACAACCGTAGGTGCGCGGCCTCTGGCGGCCGCCTGCAGCCCGGCCCGTCTGGGATGACGGGGCAATCGGGCAGGGCACGCTCCCCACCGGATTTACGGCACAGGACGCAGCCCCGAGAGGCATGGGCCCAGTGCAGGGGTGCCCCGACCCTCCCCGGAGGAGTCGCATCACCCAGCTGGCCTCTCGAGTGGGCCTCAGGTCAGAGGGCACACCTGGGGAGCGTGTCAAGTCACTGTGACCAAGCAGTTTTTCCCCAGCCTCCCGCCCAGAGGGGAAAGTCTACTGCAGGTCCTAAAATGGGCCACGGAGAGCAAACAAGCCAGTCCACGGAGTCCGTGACCACCCTCCACACTAGTCAACCCCAGAGGGTGGGTCAACACGGCTCTGGCCACAGACCTGCTTCCTGAAATAAAGGCCATCGCCAGTGATGGAGGCGCACAGCTCTTCCTTCCCGGCGCAGAAGGAACCCTGACATCTGGGTCAGAAGAATCCAAGTCCAAGTCCCAGGCTGCCCTGTAACCTTAACAAGTTGCTTACCCACTTTTAGCCTCATTTCCTTGATCTGAAGAACAGGCTGCGTCCCGCACCACCCAACCCCAGGGACTGTTTTGAAGGAGAAAGGAGTTGTAGGCGTGTGAGGGGGGCTTTGTAAATTTCAGGCGCCTTTGCTCATTTTTTACGTTCTGTCTCCACCCAAACGACCCGGAAGGGCAACGGAAGCCCGCTGGCTGCAGCTGCAAGGTCAGAGCTCCATCTTCACGCCCTGGTCTCCTCAGAACAGTCCCATCCTTGGGGAGGTGCTGGGACGGTGACTGCACAGCTGTCCCTCGGCGTCCTCAGCACAGGCTCCAGAGGAGCCTGGGGCACCCAGGGCCGGCTCCTGTGTGCATTAGGGGCTTCCCCTGAGCGAGTTAGTTGTCTCGTATTCTAGACGGGACCCGGGGGCATGAAAAAGTGAAGATTGTCACAGAAAGCCTCTTTGCCGGCAGAGCTAACCTAGTATCACGTGGCAGAGAGAGTGCTAGCTTTCAGTCCTTTCTCTGGAGAACAAGGTAGGTACACACTTGGGAGTTGCAGCTTTGTGAGAAAACAGGAAACGGGGTGCCCCACGCTCAGGGCTTGCCGTGTCTCGGGCTCTCTGAAGCTTTACCAAGATCTGGACTGGAGCGAACACACGCGCTCCCCAAAGGGGACCGTGCAGCTCGACCTGATATAGGCATGGCCTTCGGGACATGAGTGAGGTCTCAGCGCGCGAGTTCAGGAAGCCCGTCTAATTCAGGCAGGACCGTGATGGCTTGTGTCTAAGAGAGAACCCTGCTTGGGACCATGGGTGCCCTGCTTGTGAAATCTGACTTGGGGCCAAGATGCATCAAGTGCCAAGGAGATCTATTTCGGAGCTGGCCAGGTCTGCCCCTGTGTCAGGGGCAGGGGCCCCCGTGGGGAAATAACTCCCAGTGTCCAGCAGGTCCTCAGGGCCAGGCAGTCCATGGAGGACCTGAAGCCCCAGGACTGGGCTGCTGTAGGTTCATGTGATTCACATTCCCCATTTACCCGCACCCAGCGAGATAAGGAAGTAGATAGATAGCTTAGCACACAGTCAGGGTGTTTTGGTTTTGTTTTCCCTGAAGGTAATAAAACAGATCGCAGAAGTTTCCACGAATTGAAGGAAAGAAACAGAACTTCATACGTACGTGTATCCATTTCCGGCGATCATGTCAGCCATGTATCTGGTATTGGGCAACTGCCAGCCAAATATATCTTGAATGACGATCACGGCCTTGCCCGTGTTGAAGGGGGGTTTGGTCACATAAGCCTTGATGTGCTCGACTTGAACTTCGCGCCCCATCCCTCCATATTCTATCTTATGGCCAATGTCACAGGGACAAGGATGAGCCTCGTTAGCCATTGGAGATACTGAAGTGGGGCTACAGAGAGAGAAACATGCATTATATTCTGAATGGTGCAAATCCAATGACTGTAAACAGTAAATAAACTAAAACCAAGAGTACAAAAAATGGGGCGCCTGGGTGACTCAGTCGGTTAAGCGTCCGACTTCAGCTCAGATCACAATCTCGTGGTTGGTGAGTTCAAGCCCCGCATCGGGCTCTGTGCTGACAGCTCGGAGCCTGAAGCCTGCTTTGGGTTCTGGCTCTGGCTCTCTCTGCCCCTCCCCTGCCTGTGCTCTGTCTCTCTCTCTCTCTCTCTCTTAAAAAATAAGGTAAACATTTTTTTAAAAAAAGAGTACAAAAAATAATTAATTTTAACTCACCACATAGTGTATTTATGGAGGAAACCGCTGATAACTTGGGATCTGGGCAGCATAGCCGATGAGGGCTAATTCCCATCACAAACATTCCAAATACCAAAATGAATGTAACCAACGGATAAAAATCAAAACGGGGGAGCTCATAGGAATAAAGGGAACCCCCAGCCACTGAGGGAGCCCAGCGATGCTGGGGGGCAGGCTACATCCAGGAACAAGCACTAACACCTCCTGCCACTTGGGATTCTGTGCCCAGTGAGTCCTCAGGACACCATGGGATGGGCATCTGTGACCAAGGCCCCATGCAGTGTCAGAGCCCCGAAAGGCTTATATTTAGTGGGGAACATAAAACCAAATAACAACAACAACAACAACAAAAAAGAAAACTCTACCAACCAGGACTAAGGCTATGATTAGAAAATCCAGGGGGTAAGAAAAAACCAATCCCCGGAAAATGTCCACTCTCCTTTCAAAGTAGAAATACCTAGACTGTGACATTAACGCAATCACGGACCCTGGGCAGTGAAATTCCTGGGCACCCAGCAGAGGCAAATGCATCTACTTAGAGCAAGACCTTCCCAATCCAGGACAAAAAGCACCACCCACTGGGGCGGCTGGGTGGCTCAGTCTGTTGAGCGTCAGGTTTCAAACGCTGGTCATGATCTTGCGGTTTGTGGGTTCAAGCCCCACATCGGGCTTGCTGCTGTAGGCACAGAGCCTGCTGTGGATCCTCTGTCTTCCTCTCTCTGCCCCTCTCCTGCTTGTGCTCTCTCTCTCTCAACCTCTCAAAAAAAAAAAAATGATAATAAACATTAAAAAAAAAACAAAAACCCAGCACCTGTTGAAGAGGGACAATAAAAGTGAAAGCCTGACGGCGGCTGGGGTCTGGATACAATTTGCAGGGAAAGCGAACTGTGTTTGCTGGCAGATCGCATGTGCAATCGGGCAGAGAGGAGACCGTGAGGATGAGGGTTTTTTGCCTGAGTAACTGGAAGACGACAGTGACTACATGAGAAGGAAACTCAGGAAGGGCAGGTTTGAGGAGATCAGGACTTAAACGTGGGGCAGAGAAAGTCTGAAATGTCTGTTCCACAAGCTGCGCGGACCGCGTGTAACTGGAAGTTCTGGGCAGGGGTCCAAGCTAAAACTACCAACTTGATCCAGTACGGTCAGCCTGTACCGTCGAGCTGCATTATTTGCAGACGCCATGCACGTGAACTTGCCTCGGCACAAAACGTATTTGCAACCCCAAAATCAGTACTTGCAGTGTGATTGCCACCCTCCACGGACTTCTGTAAAGCAGTGAAAAATCTGAGTCACCCACACTCATGGTCCCAGCCAAGGTCGAGCAAGGCAACGCCCGCCTTCCCGTATCAGCCCTCACCCTGTAAACAAGTATCCTTTTCGCTTTCTATTTAGCGCCACATCTTCTGCACTTAGGTGCGTTTGGGTGGTGATTGCGTTGTGTAAAGAGTGGACGCCATGCATGGTCCTGAAGAGCTGGCTAGTGAGGGCACGAAGGCTGTGTGATGTGCCTGCGGAGATCACATGTGCAGTCGGCAAGCCTAGTTCGGGCATGCATTGCAGCTGTTGACTGCAAGTTCAATGTTAACGAATCAACCATGTATTAAATGAGGTGTCTCCACACAAAAACACACATACAACTAGGTTATGCTCGGGTCAGTGGACAGAAATGTGACCAGAGGCTCCTAGAACCTTCTTGTATTTCCTCTTGGAGCCACGGTTCAGGATTTCCTCGTTTGGTGTCCCAGTGACATTACAGAACGTAACCACGTTCGACGGCTGACCTTGAACAACACGGGTTTGAACTGCACAGGTCCACGTCAACGTGGGTTTTGTTTTTTGTTTTTTTCCCCAATAAATATAGCACAGGACTGCAAATGTAGTTTCTCTTTTTTATGATGGTTTTACTATTTTCTTTTTGCTAGCTCACTTCATTGTAAGAAGACTGTGTATACTAAATACAAAGAACATGCAACCTGTGTGCTCATCAACTGCCTATGTTACTAGTAAAGCTTCTGTTCGGCCAACAGCAGACTATAAGGAACTACATTTCTGAGGGAGTCAAAAGTTACATTCAGATTTTTTTACTGCACCAGGGTCAGCGTCCCTAACCTCCTTCCCTCCCCGTGTTGTTCAAAGGTCAACTATACTGTAAATAATGAGAATCAGCTGTACATAGTATTTAAAACCTTGAGTGTGAATGACATCATTAAGGGAATGATTAGATAAAGAAGAAATAAGGAAAAAAGAAGGATCTAGAAGATGGAGCCTTCACCATCGAAGGCTTCGGGGAAATAAGAAGGAGCAAGTGCGCTTGAGAATAAACAGTCAGAAGGGGGGAACTCCCCATGCGCGGGCCTGGAGCCACATGAAGAGAGGTTTCCAAGGAGGGACGGTGTAGACGGAGGCGTTCTGCAAGAGGGGTGGCCACAGGGCTCAGCAGCGGGGACGTCAGGGTGACCCCAGGAGAGCAGGTCTGGTGGGCGTGATGGCAGCGGGCTTGAGGGAAAATGAGGAGAGAATCCGAGAGCATGAACACAGAAGTTCTTCAAGGCTTTTGCCAGAAAGAGGAGCAGAGTGTGAGCAGAAGATGGAGGGAAGGCAGAGCAACGAGTCTTTTCACTTTTTAATGGAAGAAATTTTCGTACATTCACATGTGGATGAGAACGGGTCCCTCACAGAGGAAAGCAAAGCAAAGCCAAACCAAACCAAACCCACAGTGCCAGGTGATGAGGGAAACTAAGGCACGGTAATGTAGCTTAAATTAAGTTTCCTGCCAGCGCGCAGCCCACTGACAGACACCTGACACGTAATCGCGTGACCTCCTTCAAGGGACTCATGGACGCCTTAGTGCCTGCAGGGCTGTGTTTTACTCAAGACTAAGAGTGACCTTGAGACGCCCGAGTGGCTCGGCTGGCTAAGCGTCTGACTCTTGATTTGAGCTCAGGTCATAACCTCACTGTTCGTGAGTTCGAGCCCCGCATTGGGCTCCGCGCTGACTCTCTCTCCCTCTCCCTGCTCCTCCCCTGCTTGTGCTGTCTCTCTCTTTCTCTCTCTCAAAATAAATAAATAAATATTTTTAAAAAAATAGGACGAAAAGTAAGCTTATCTCAACAGCAGCCTGCCCCTCGAGGTCCTGAAAGCCATGCTTCCAAGTTCCCTAGAGACTTTCGCTCTCCCTAACCCCCACCAATTAAAAAGTATACAGCCAGTCCCTCCTCACAACCCCAGGGCAGCTCCTGCTGCCCACAGCGCCTGTCCCTGTGCTATAGAACAATCACCTTTCTGCGCCAAAAACATCTTAAGAATTCTTTCTCAGCTGCTTGCTCACAAGCCCTAGAGCTGGGTGACCACCCACCTTCCTTGGAAGCATGGATGGGTCCTCTCTGTCCCAGGAGGGAAGGGGAGGAGGGGTGGGTGACGTCAGGGCAGGGGCCTGTGGACGCTACATGCATCTGCTCAGAAAACCCAGAGCAGATTCGACAGTCAGGGTGAGAGCAGTGGGGAGGCTGGAGGGCACGGGAGAAGTGGGAAAACAAAGGACCAGGAAAATGTACACGGTCCCTGAGGCCGTGTGCCCCCAGCCAGGCCCACCTACAGGACCTGGTTTGAGGCTGGCCTCGAGATGCAGCAGAACAGACCGGGCTCCGGAGGTCATTCATTACCGGGGTAGGAGGACTGACCAATCAAGGGGCAGGAGACGTGACACAGATCGCAGTGCATCCCTGCCTACCACGGACCTGCGCTGCCAGGTGGTTAGAAACCTGAGCAGAAAAGCAAAAGTAATCTGTTAGAAGAAAATAAAGGAGAACACCTTTTTCCTTTATCTTGGAGCAAGGCAGCATTTCTTACCTTAGACCCAAAAACACGAACCATAAAGAAAAAGATGAATACATTTCATTAAGTAGGTATTAGTCAGCTCGAGCTTCCATAACAAAATCCCACAGGCCAGGCAGCTGACCCAATAGAAATGTGTTTCTCACAGTCCTGGAGGCTGGACGTCCAAGGTCAGGGTGCCGGCCTCCTCACTCACAGACAGCCACCTTCTCGCTGTGTCCTCACATGCACGCTTTCTGGATTCTTCTTAGAAGAGCACTGATCCCACCATGTGACCTCACCTACACCTGATTGGCCAAGGCCCCACCTCCAAATATCATGTTGGGGGTTGGGCATCCACACGTGAACTTTGGGGAGACACAATTCAGCCCACAGCAGTAGTTAACTGTAAAAACCACATACACGACAACTGGGGAGACTGAACTGACCGCGTACCTCATGACATTGAGAGTTACTGTTCACGGACCGCTGGGCAAGGGCCTGATGCTACTATTGCAGTGATGGTTGTGTGTGTGTGTCCGTACCTGTCATAGCCACCTGCTGATGTATACACAGATGAAGCAAGTAGACATCTAGGATTCGCTTCAAAGTAGCCCAGGGGGTGGTGGAGGTGGGGAAGAGATATTACTATTCAAGAAACTATTCTCAAAGCCGAAGATTTAGTATCTAGATAAGACATAGGGAGAATTATTCTAAACCAACAAGGAAAAGACAAACCCAAGAAATAAACGCTCCAAAGATATGAACAGGCAACTCACAAAAGGGTACCCCTGAATGGCACCCAGACCTATGAAAAGATATTCAACCTCACTGGTATTTAAGAAATTATACTATTTTGTACATAAGAAAGACACTCTTTTGCATCCCGCAGATTGGCAAAAGGTCCGTTAACACCAAGAGATGTTAACCTACAGGGAAAGGGGAGGGAATGTGAGCTTGAAACAAACTCAAAATACAAACTCTGGAGAGACAGACTACTTTAGTCTCGCAAGGCCTAGCAAAGTGAAAGATGACGACACTTGCAACCCAGAAAGCCCACGGCTGGGGGTACTCCCTAGGGAGATTCACGCCAGTGTGCGCGCACGTGGCGAGGACGGAAGGGCTGTTCTTGGCGGCCATAACTGGAAGTGATCGAACTGACCCCCGGGAGGAACTGAGTTCGTCACTGTTGTGGGTTGAATGGTGTTGAGTTCCAACTCCCAGAACCTACGAATGTGGGTTCCTTATTTGGATACAGGTCTTTGTAGAGGTAATCAAGTTAAGACGAGGTCATACTGGGTCAGGGTGGCCACGGCCCCAGGAACTAGTATCCTTGTAAGAAGAGGGGAATTCGGTAAGAAACACACAGGAGAGAAGGCCCCGCGAGGCATAGGTGGAGACTGGGGAGGCATCTACCCGCCAAGGGACACCAAGGGGTGCCAGGGACCACGGGAAGCTGGGAGAGAAACAGGGAAGCATCCCCCTCTGGACGTTCAGAGAAAGCACAGCCCTGCTCACACCCTCACTGCAGACTTCTGGCCTCCAGAACCGGAGAGAATAACTTTCTGTTTTTCTGGCTGGCTCAGTCAGTAGAGCGTGTGACAATTAATCTCGGCGTTGTGAGTTCGAGCCCCACACTAGGGTGGACAGGTTACTTAAAAATTTTTTAAATCTTTAAAAAAGATACTCTGCTGCCTTTTTTTTAATTAAAAAAGTTTTTTTTTATGTTTTATTTCTGAGAGAGATAGAGAGACAGCATGAACAGGGGGAGGGGCAGAGAGAGAGGGAGACACAGAATCCGAAACAGGCTCCAGGTTCTGAGCTATCAGCACAGAGCCCGACGCGGGGCTCGAACCCACGAACCGTGAGATCATGACCTGAGCCGAAGTCGGACGCATAACCGACTGAGCCACCCAGGCGCCCCGATACTCTGTTGTCTTAAGTGACCAGCATGTGGAGATTTGTTATCGCCACCACAGGAAACAAACAGACTCATAAAAAAGAATAAAGCATAACAACTCCATGAACAAACTACATGTATATTTACCGATATACATCTTAGAAACATAATGCTATATAAAGACAAATGGCCTTTTTGATGCTAACTAAATACTAAAAACCCAAAATAATACTTATTTTATTAATAAATATACTGCAATAAAAGTGTACTGCAGGGGAATAAAACATACCACCATTAGACAGTGGTTACTGGCAAGGGAGAAAGCATGGAGACGACTGGCTCTAACTGCATTGGTTACATTTAATTTCCTAAGAAAGTAGTGTGTTGTTTTTTTTTAAAGATTTTATTTGTGAGTAATCCCTAACCCAACATGGGCTCAAACTCACAGCCCAAGATCAAGAGTTGCCTGCTCTACCGACCAAGACAGGCAGGAGCCCCAGAAAGTTTTGATTAAGGACAAATGTTTTCAGCGTGGGTCCCATGACTATGGGTGGCTGCTATATTGTTTCCTATACTTTCTAGAATATTCTGGAAGGAAAATAACTTACATTTTAAGGAAACACACATTAAGAGCTAGTCTTTTGCCCAAAATGAATTTGAATCTATTCCTCATGGGTTTGTATTCACAAGCTATGTTATGAAACTATTATTAGTAAGAGAAGTCACCCCAATCCGGCACCAACAGTGGTAAAATTTACACCCAGTGCACTATTTGTTCACAGCCGGTCTGTCAGGCTGACTGCTTACCGGTCCTATGGGGGCGTGGAGACCACAAAAAATCTTGGCCATTCCAACGGGGCCTTGAGCCTGAATCTTTTTACTTTATCTTCAGTTGATACCCACTTTTTTTTTTAAAGTTTATTTTTATGTATTTTGAGAGAGAGAGACAGAGAGCAAGTGGAGGAGGGGCAAAGAGACCGAGAGAGACAGAGAATCCCAAGCAGGCTCCACGCCTCATCGCAGAGCCTGATGCAGGGCTTGAACTCACGAACCGTGAGATCATGACCTGAGCCGAAATCAGAAGTCAGACACAACCGACTGAGCCACCCAGGCGCCCCCAATTGATACCCACTTTCCAGAAGGAATGTTTATGGCCAGGAGAGTCACTGTCTGGACGCATCCTGCACAAACGGGCAGGGACAGGGAGAGGCCCAGGTGTGGAAGGCGGGACTCCGGCCAGGCCCTTCATGTGGCTCAGTGGTGCGGTGTGTCCTGGGCCGAGGCCACCGGGCAGGGCAGCTGGTTTCCACAGACTGCCCCTCTGTGGCCCCCCGTGACCCCCTGCGGCTCCCAGGAAAGGGCCTCCGGGGGCTCAGCCTGGCGGCCCTACTGACTGGAGGCCACTACATTTCCTGTTCAGCCCTCCAGGATTTGGCCTTTGCCCCCTCCCTGCCCCCAATGACACATTTGTTAAAGGACAGTTTTCTCAAAGAGAGTAAAACTATGACTCTGACACAGATTTCCAAGAATGAACACGTGAAGGATTTTATTTTACTCCTATAATCAGAAGGCACGAGGCAGACGTGAGAACGGGTTTGACGGGGAAAAGAGAAGAGCACAAGTGTATACAGACGACGGAAAACGGATTTTTCCACAGGAGGGAGGAAGCCATGAATGCCCCCACCCACACGGGGCACAATTTACTAGCTTGTTGGTTACCCGCCACTTACAAAGAGTTGCAGCGGCTCAAAGCCCACGGGCTGGGAAGGGTGCCCGCGGACGGCGGAGGTTCTTCTACGGAAACACAAAGTTCCTGCTGCATGGCCGCCACTGTCAGCTCACTCACCGTGAGCACCGGCGCTGCGCTTTCCTTCTACTCAGGGACGGGCTGGGGGTCTGCCGTGGACGGTGGGGGCCTCATCAAGTGTGTCAAGAAGGGCTCCCCTGGGGCTCCTGGACGGCGCCGTCCGTGGAGCACACGACTCTAAGTTTGAGCCCTGCGTTGGTGTAGAGATGACCTAATAAGATTGAAGGAGGAGGAGGGGAAGGAGGAGGAGGGAGGGGAGGGGGAGGGGG